>NC_052158.1:52912065-52984182 GCF_902713615.1 Scyliorhinus canicula | reverse complement strand
GGGGGAGTCTGGGCGGTGGCAGTGAGGGTACGGTGGGGGGGGAAGGGGGGGGAGTCGGGGGGTGGCAGTGAGGGTACTGAGGGGGGAGTCGGGGTGGTGGCAGTGAGGATCCTGGGGGGGTGGGTGATTCGGGGCGATGGCAGTGAGGTTCCTGGGGGGGTGGGGGAGTTGGGGCGGTGGCAGTGAGGTTCCTGGGGGGGTGGGGGGGGAGTCGGGGCGGTGGCAGTGAGGATCCGGGGGGGGCGGGGGGGAGCCGGGGCAGTCGCAGTGAGTGTCCGGGGGGCGGAGATTCGGGGCGGTGGTGGCAGTGAGGGCACTGGGGTGGTGGGGTCGGGGGTCGGGGCGGTGGCAGTGAGGATCTGGGGGGGGGGGGGAGTCGGGGCGGTGGCAGTGAGGGTACTGAGGGGGGAGTCGGGTCGGTGGCAGTGAGGGTACTGAGGGGGGAGTCGGGGCGATGGCAGTGAGAGTCCTGGGGGGGGGGGGGGGGGGGTGGGAGTCGGGTCGGTGGCAGTGAGGGCACTGAGGGGGGGAGTCGGGGCTGTGGCAGTGAGGGTACTGAGGGGGGGAGTCGGGGCGGTGGCAGTGTGGGTCCTGGGGGGGGGGGAGTCGGGTCGGTGGCAGTGAGGGCACTGAGGGGGGGGGGAGTCGAGTCGGTGGCAGTGAGGGCACTGAGGGGGGGGGGGGAGTCGGGGCGGTGGCAGTGAGGGTACTGAGGGGGGAGTCGGGTCGGTGGCAGTGAGGGTACTGAGGGGGGAGTCGGGTCGGTGGCAGTGAGGGTACTGAGAGGTGGAGTCGGGGCGGTGGCAGTGAAGGTACTAGGGGGGAGTCGGGGCGGTGGCAGTGAGGGTACTGGGGGGGGAGGGGGAGTCGGTGCGGTGGCAGTGAGGGTACTGGGGGGGAGTCGGGGCGGTGGCAGTGAGGGTACTGGGGGGGGAGGGGGAGTCGGGACAGTGGCAGTGAGGGTACTGGGGGGGAGTCGGGGCGGTGGCAGTGAAGGTACTAGGGGGGAGTCGGGGCGGTGGCAGTGAGGGTACTGGGGGGGGAGGGGGAGTCGGGACAGTGGCAGTGAGGGTACTGGGGGGGAGTCGGGGCGGTGGCAGTGAGGGTACTGAGGGGGGGTCGGGGCGGTGGCTGTGAGGGTACTGAGGGGGGCTCGGGGCGGTGGCAGTGAGGGTACTGAGGAGGGGGGGAGTCGGGGCGGTGGCAGTGAGGGTACGGGCGGGTTGGAGTCGGGGCGGTGGCAGTGAGGGTACCGGGGGGGTGGGGGATTCGGGGCAGTGGCAGTGAGGGTACTGGGAGGTTGGGGGATTTGGGGCAGTGGCAGTGAGGGTCCGAGCGGGGTGGGGGAGAGTTGGGGTGATGGCAATGAGGGTACTGGGGGGGGGGGGGGGGGGGGGGAGTCGGGGCGGGTAGCAGTGAGGGTACTGGGGGTGGGAGTCGGGCTGGTTGCAGTGAGGGTACTGGGGGGGGGGGGGGTGGGGGATTCGGGGCAGTGGCAGTGAGGGTCCGAGCGGGGTGAGGGGGGAGTGAATGGACTGGGGGACAGTTTAGGGGCTGTTTTTAATAATGTTTTGTTTTTGTTTCTGTGCTTTGCAGGAGGAAAGAACAGAGCTGGTTACAGTTCAGGAATTGGTAAGTGTAAAAATTGTAAAGGGGCAACTCAGTATCAGAGTGTGTTGCTTCACAGCTCGAGAGTCCCAGGTTTGATTCCCCGCTGCGTCACTGTCTGTGAGGAGTCTGCACATTCTCCCCGTGTCTGCTTGGGTTTCCTCCCGTTGCTCCGGTTTCCTCCCACAGTCCAAAGATGTGCAGCTTAGGTGGTTCGGATATTCCGAATTCTGCCTCTGTGTACCTGAACAGGCGCCAGAATGTGGCGACTCGAGGCTTTTCACTGTATCTTCATTGCAGTGTTAATGTGAGCCTACTTGTGACAATAAAGATTATTATTAGACAAACTTGTGCCTGTCAGCCTTGTTTATATAAAAGAAAATTGAGAGTACCCAATTCTTTTATTTCCCAATTAAGGGGCAATTTACTGAGGCCATTCCACCTATCCTGCACATCTTTGGATTGTGGGGGGTGAGAGCGATGCAAACACGGGGAGAATGTGCAAACACCGCACGGACAGTGACCCAGAGCCACGATTGAACCTGGGCGCTAACCACTGTGCCACCGTTCTGCTGTCAGCTTTGTTTAGAACTGTCTCTGACTCTGAGCAGAACATCCCACAAGGGGCTGGTTTAGCTCACTCGGCTAAATCGCTGGCTTTTAAAGCAGGCCAGCAACACGGTTCGATCCCCGACAGGCGCCAGAATGTGGCGACTAGGGGCTTTTCACAGTAACTTCATTGAAGCCTACTTGTGACAATAAGCGATTTTCATTTCATTTTTCAAGTTGTAAACATCTGTTTAACAGAAATCTTTCCTTTTCACAGCCATTGAGAAAGAAAAATCATCCTCAAACTCATCAGTCCAGGCCTGAGGTACGGGGTTACTCACTGGAGTCCAACACCGGCTGAAATTACACTGAACCAAGTTATCTGGTTATCTGACGAGATCAAGACCATCACAGACTTGCTGCTTGAATCCATTACTCATTCAGTGAAAGCTTAGTTTCCATGCCTAGTGTTAGGCTCCAATAATGACATGAATAATTCTGACAGTATCCTCCTCCTCCTTTCATTCTGCCACGGCTGCTCACTGTTCATTGCTGCTCCTTCCTATTGCACACATATACTTGCGTAGAAAACCACAGGGAGGCCATTCAGCCACTCTGTTTCCTCCTTGCTCAACAGAGCTATGGGGCTGGAATCTCCATCAGCGCGATCCTCTGTTTCGCAGGCAGCACACTCACCCCGCAGATTTCCCGATGGCGTGGGGGTGCCCACAATTGGAAACACCATTTTCCGGGTGGCAGGACGAAGGATTCCGCTGCCGGCGGAGGGAGGGGGGGGGGGGGGTGGGGGCGCGAGGGGCGCGGGGGGGGGGGGGGGGGCGCGAGGGGGGCGCTCCTTTCCCGGACACCAGAAAACAGGTGCGGCGGGTCAGATCTTGATCTTGTCTCTTGAACTGATGGAGGGCGAGGAGTCCATTAATGGTTCATTAAACAATATCTTCTACCTAAAAATATGGGCCAGGATTCTCCGATCCTGCACCAGGTCGGAGAATCGCCCGGGGGGGGGGGGGGAATCACGCCCAGGCCACTCCGACGCCAGGCCCGCCAATGTCGACGCTACGCTGGTTGGAAATTGAAAGCGGCCCCCGCGGCGATTCTCCGCTCTCAGCGTGCTGAGTGCCCGCCGAGTCTGGCCGACTCCAGCCGGCATGGTTTACATATGGTCCGACCCGGTGGGACCTCGGAGTCCTGGCTGCGGGGCCGTCTTGGTGGGGGGACAGGGGGATCCGACTCCTGGGGTTCTCCACAGTGGCCAGGCTGGCGACCGGGGCCTACCGATCAGCGGGCGGGCTCATTCCAGGGGTGGGAGGCCTATGTCCCTCCATGCCAGGGCCCTGTAGGGCTCTACCATGTTGCCCTGGGGCCGGCGCGGAGAGGGCCAACCACACGTATTTGCGGACCCGCGCCGGCCGTAGCGCGCATGCGCGGATCCGTGAATCCCGTGTCGGGCCGGCGTTCGGCACCGGAGCAGCGCACAGCACTCGGCATCGTACTAGCCCCTGAGGAACAGGAGAATGACCGGGCTTGGAGGCCTGTTGATGCCGACTTCCCTCGCGAACTGTTTTGACGCCGGCGTCAACACTTGGCCAGCATTCTCCGAAATGGAGATGCTGGCGTTGGACTGGGGTGGGCACAGTAAAAAGTCTTACAACACCGAAGAGATTTATTTGGAATCACTAGCTTTTGGAGACTCACCTGTTGAAGGAGCTACACTCCAAAAGCGAGTGATTTCAGACAAACCTGTTGGACTTTAACCTGGTGTTATAAAACTTCTGGTGTTATAAAAAGGGGCAGCAGGGTAGCATGGTGGTTAGCATAAATGCTTCACAGCTCCAGGGTCCCAGGTTCGATTCCCGGCTGGGTCACTGTCTGTGTGGAGTCTGCACGTCCTCCCCCTGTGTGCGTGGGTTTCCTCCGGGTGCTCCGGTTTCCTCCCACAGTCCAAAGATGTGCGGGTTAGGTGGATTGGCCATGCTAAATTGCCCGTAGTGTCCTACAAAAAGTAAGGTTAAGGGGGGGTTGTTGGGTTACGGGCATAGGGTGGATACGTGGGTTTGAGTAGGGTGATCATGGCTTGGCACAACATTGAGGGCCGAAGGGCCTGTTCTGTGCTGTACTGTTCTATGTTCTATGTTCTTACTGTACTCAAGAATAGGCATTGCTATATTAAACTCGGCATTGAGCCAGCAGTGTGTTACTCAACAAAGAGTCATCCACTCAAATTTTGTCTTTGCAGACTCAACACATTAGCTCCCTTCTCTCTTCACAGATGCTGTCAGACCTGCATCGATTGTCCAATATAAAAGCAAATTACTACGGATGCTGGAATCTGAAATCAAAAAAGAAAATGCTGGAAGATCTCAGCAGCTCTGGCAGCATCTGTAGGCAGAGAAAAGAGCTAACGTTTCAAGTCAGATGACCTTTTGTCAAAGCAATTGTCCAGTATTTTCTGTTTTTGTTTCAGATTTCAGAAACCAAAATAATTTGCTTTTTCTCAGAGCATTGCTCAAACTGGCCGTGTCACAATTCACTGATCTGCCAGGAAAGATGCCCTGATAATAAAAGGAGATTGATTCTGGAATATATCTCGTACACAGATCTATTTTGGTGACTATGGAAACAGCTGCTTCATCACTGGCCTCCCTTCCATCTTAAGGTCCGAAGTGGGGATGTTTGCGGATGACTCCACAATGTTCAGCACCATTCGCAACACCTTAGTCAATGAATCAGTCCATGTCCAAAATGCAGCAAGACCTGAACAATATCCAGGCTTGGGTTGACAAGTGGCAAGTTACATTCATGCCACACAAGTGCCAGGCAATGACCATCTCCGACAAGAGAGGATCTAACCATCACCCCTTGACATTATTCGGCATTACCATCACTGAATCCCCCACAATCAACATCCTGGCGGTTACCATTGATCAGAAAGTAACCGCATTAATGCTGTGGCTACCAGAACAGGTCAAAGGCTAGGAATCCTACGACGAGTAACTCAGCCCTCCCCCTACCCCCAAAACCTGTTCTCCATCGATAAGGCACAAGTCAGGCGTGTAACTCAATACTCTCTACTTGCCTGGATGAGTGTATCTCCAACAACACTCAAGAAGCTTGACACCATCTAGGACAAAGCAGCCTGCTTGATTGCTCCCCCCTCCACAAACATTCAAACCCTCCACCACCAATGAACAGTGGCAGCATGTGTACCATCTACAAGATGCACTGCAGGAACTCCCCAAGATTCCTTAGGCAGCACCTTCCAAACCCATGGCCACTACCATTTAGAAGGACAAGAGCAGCAGATATCTTGGAACCTCACCACCCTGACTCAGAATTATATCACCGTTCCTTCACTGTCACTGGGTCAAAATCCTAGAACACCCTCCCTAACAGCACTATGGGTGTAACTACACCTCCGGAATTGCAGCGGTTCAAGAATGCAACTCACCACCACCTCTGAAGAGCAACTAGGGATGGGCAATAAATGTGGCCTAGCCATCGACGTCCACATCCTATAAATTATTATTTTTTAAATGTAGAGGAAAACTGTTTCATTGGAAATGATAAAGTTGATGCCGGAACAGAAGGGTTCCAGCAAGAGGATAACTCTGGTTCTGATTGGATGGCGAAAGAGGCAGCTCAGTCTGACTGGCCATTCTGATCAATTTGTCCAGGTAATCCAGACATGAATCGAAACTGGATCTCATCCATGCAATCCTCCTAATAGTCAAAATGAATAGGTGGCTTGAGAGATGATGCAGGAGGGAGGGGTTCAGATTTTTGGGACATTGGAACCGGTTCTGGGGGGTGGTACCATTACAAATTGGATGGTCTACACCTGGGCGGGACTGGAACCAATGTCCCAGAGGGAGCTTTTGTTAACACTGTTGGGGAGGTTTTAAAATAATGTGGCAGGTGGATGGGAACCAGATAAGGAAGTTAGAGGTCAGTAAAGAGGCAGCAACGAAAGCCAGTAAGGTACGAGATCATAAACTCATTGTGACTAAGGAGAAGAGTAGACAGGGAAGAGATGATGAACGCAAAGGGACAGGTTGTCTGAGGTGCATTTGTTTTAATGCGAGAAGTGTAGCAGGTAAGGCAGATGAACTTGGGGCTAATGATGTTATTGGTATTACTGAGACTTGGTTTAGAGAAGGACAAGATTGGCAACTAAATATGCCAGGGTATAGATGCTTCAGGAGGGATAGAGAGGGAGGTAGAAGGGGTGGAGGAGTTGCATTACTGGTCAGAGAGGATATCACAGCTGTGCTGAAGGAGGGCACTATGGAGGATTCGAGCACTGAGGCAATATGATGTGGAGATGCCGGGTTTGGACTGGGGTGAGCACAGTAAGAAGTCTTACAACATCGGGTTAAAGTCCAACAGGTTTGTTTCAAACACGAGCTTTCGGAGCACTGCTCCTTCATCAGGTGAATGGAGAGGTATGTTCCAGTAACATTTATATAGACAAAGTCAGAGATGCCGGACAATGCTTGGAATGCGAGCATTTGCAGGTAATCAATCTTAGATCTTTAACCTGTGATTATCCCATTATCCCTCTCTCTGGATCTGTAATGATTTTATTACCTGCAAATGCTCGCATTTCAAGCATTGTCCGGCATCTCTGACTTTGTCTATATAAATGTTTCTAGAACATACCTCTCCATTCACCTGACGAAGGAGCAGTGCTCCGAAAGCTCGTGTTTGAAACAAACCTGTTGGTCTTTAACCTGGTGTTGTAAGACTTCTTACTGAGGCAATATGGTTAGCGATAAGAAATAGGAAGGGTGCAGTAACATTGTTGGGACTTTACGACAGGCCTCCCAAAAGCGAACGTGAAGTAGAGGTACAAATATGTAGACAGATTATAGAAAAATGTAGGAGCAATAGGGTGGTTGTGATGGGAGATTTTAACTTCCCCAACATTGAATGGGACTCATGTAGTGTTGGAGGCGTAGATGGAGCAGAGTTTGTAAGTAGCATCCAGGCGAATTTTTTAGAGCTGTATGTAAATAGTCCAACTCGGGAAGGGGCCATACTGGACCTGGTATTGGGGAATGATCCTGGCCAGGTGGTTGAAGTTTCAGTCGGTGATTACTTTGGGAATAGCGATCACAATTCCATAAGTTTTAGAATACTCATGGACAAAGACGAGAGTGGTCCTAAAGGAAGTGTGCGAAATTGGGGAAAGGCAGAGTATAACAAAATTCGGCAGGAGCTCAGGAATGTGGATTGGGAGCAGTTGTTCAAGGATAAATCCACATTTGAAATGTGGGAGTCTTAAGGAAAGGTTGATTAGAGTGCAGGACAGATATGTCCCTGTGAAAATGAAGGATAGAAATGGCAAGATGAGGGAACCATAGATGACGGGTGGAATTGTGACACTAGCTAAGATTAAAAAGGAAGCATAGATAAAATCTAGGTGACTTAATACTGATGAATCTTTGGAGGAATATCGGGAAAGTAGTACAAATCTCAAACGTGCAATAAAGAGGGCTAAAAGGGGTCATGAAATATCTTTGGCTAACAGGGTTAAGGAAAATTCCAAAGCCTTTTATTCGTATAAAAGGAACAAGAGGGTAACGAGAGAATGGATTGGCCCACTCAAAGACAAATGAGGGAATTTGTGCGTGACAATCCCTGATCCTTTTCACCAGTCTGGGCTCAATAAAATCTGAGACGGATCTGCAGGTATCAATTATTGTTTTATTTCCACCAGCTTGCAAGGCTGACTCACTCGTGGGACCTTAGAACACGCAGCTGTCTTCTGGAGCTCCCAAGAGTTAATGAGGGAGAGAACAAAGAAATCACAGCAGATGTTGATTGAATCACATCAAGATTCGCATACAAGCTTCCCATTGGTCATTCTGTACACCTTCTCACCTGGCCATATATCCTGATTGGCTCACTTCACATTTCCCAATCCTGGGCCTCTTGTTACCCAGCATCCTTTTCACCATTCTCTCCACGAGGCAAAGCTCCCCTCCCCCTTCCTAGCCATGCTGTGCTCATCCCTTTGTTCTCTGTCTGTGAACTCATTACCCTCAGGGTCCTACTGTCCATCATATTCGTTTGTTCACTTCCTCATTCCCTCCTTTTATCATTTCATGATAACCCATCGGGTCCAAGCTGTAGCTATGGCCCCTCAGCTAAGAAAACTCATTGCTGCATTTCTAAATCCTATTGCAGCACCCCATCATCCGCTGCACCCTCGTGGACCCTAACAGCCAAGACAGTAGGGGCGGCTATCTGTTCCAGCGCACCCTACATTTTACCCATCACGCATTTAAGGATGGCCAGGCCCATAAAGATGCAGGTGAGATAGTCAAGAGCATACCGGTTCTGCATGGCAAACAACTGCAGTTGAGATAATTCCTTGGTTATTACCCCGAGGGCCCCCAAGGTTTTGTTGCCCAGGATGGTAAGGCCACAAATAACTGAACATGCCCAGCATGCCAACTGGTGGTGCAGTATCCACGCAGAGGGGCAGGAGACCGTGGTAGGGACTAGACTCCCAATAGCAATTCGGCGGGGAAATGGGGGTGACAAAACATTGATCGCTGTGCCACTAAAAATAGTCACCTCGCTCTGTGTACTGGTGGAGTAGGGATTCTCCAGTAGCCCAGTTCATCCAGCTTCGGAACGCCCATTCGGGCCTCCTAGCAATACGGAAAGCCCTAGTTCCCACAGTGATATGAGAGACATTCGCCCAGCCACAAAGGAGCTGGTGGCCTGTGTTCAGCGGGACAAAAGTGGCGTTGTAACAGACGCATTGACCGGATATCAGGGTTATGCGGCACTTTGGATCATTACAAGTGGAGAACAGACATGTTATATTCATTGTCATCTCTACCAGCAAACAGCCGTACCCCTCACTGCTGAAACAATTCTCGTACGACCGGGAGTCTCTATTGGGAGTGAAGTGGCTTGGTATATACGCCCTGCACCGTTGCAGCCTATCATACTGTGAGTGGGAATTATCCTGAGGGAGGGGAAGGCAAATAGCTGGTAGGGCCGAACCCGGATCATAAGGAGTAACTTGCTCGGGCGATGGCTCGGAACTCTGACAGTGAGCCACTGTTTCGGGGAGTTCCCCAAAGTGGTGAGACAGAGAATAACCTAGATACCAATGCGGGGTTTGGGTAGCAGGCAACCGGTCCCTGGCCATACATGTGGTGGTGGATTTGGTAGAAGAGATTCATGCTGCCCAGGTTCCCTTCGTTCTGGGTCCTAAGTGAAGTATACCTCCTGATAACCTGTGTTCTCGTTGTGCCTCCCTTCTTACTCGTTCCGTCCCCTTGCTATTCCTCCTCTCTCCCCTACAACCTTTTCCTACGCACCCCCCCCCCCCAAACACGGCCTGATTTTACCTTTATGGCACCAGTCTTATTACATCCAAAAGCAAATGTACATTTACTCCAAAACAAGGCAATGTCCATGCAATGTTCCCGTCCCAACGCCGGGACCGATATAAGTGTTTCATGAACCCTTCATTGTCCTTTAACTTGATAACCTTCCATGAGTCGATACTGTGCCCTCGTACATGGGGGCATCGGAGAACGTCACCTCTGCATAAGTGAAATGTCCTTGTAGTTTGGTCGGGATTACAGGTATAGATGGTGTTCCAAGTGAGGCGAAGCTGAGGACAGCACAGGCGGCCCGTATCCAATCCGTCATGCTCCACACCTGTAAAACAGCGCTGGCGAAAGGAGGCAGGTTAGTGACCGACCATTGTGCAGTGGTGGAGATGGACGCAAGCACTCCGCCCCTCCACTTTAACTGAAGTGCGGGTGGTAAGGAGAACTTGGAAGGGCTCCGTTCACCATGGCTCCAACCCCTTCCGAATCCAGTTCTTAACCATGACATAGCTACCAGGCTGCACTGAAAGTGAGCTATGTAATGGGGACAGTGACAGGTGAGCTGTGCAGACCTGGCCATGGAGCTCCTTGAGGGCGTTAGTGATGGCTAGAACATAGTTAGTCCTTTCTTTAGACATATGGTGAAACTGGACCAGTCTGGGAACAGGCAGGTTCCAGGGTGTTCTAATGGGCCTGCCGTAAAAGATCGCGGCAGGAGAGAGCCAGGCCGATCCTGCAGGTGTGACCCACAGCTGGAAGAGGGCAACGGGGAGCAACTTAAGCCATGTCAGTCCCGTGTCCGCTCTTAATTTAGCCAATTTAGTTTTGAGGGTCTGATTGTGTCTCTCAAGCAACCCAGCCACCTGCGGTCTGTACGCACAGTGTAACTGCTGGCGTATGCCCAACTGGGAGCTCCTTGTTAATCTGTCCAATAAAATGAGGCCCGTTATCAGAATTTTTACTGAGCCGGTATTCCGTACATAAACATCTCATCACATTTTTACAGACTCTGCCTCTTCGTCCAGCTTCTGTCTGGTGTGATGGTCACCAGTAACGGGATGTCATCTTTGGTGAATAATGATGGGCCAAGCCTATCGGCATCATCCGAGCCATAGCCAGCGTACAACACATATTAAGGCATCCAATGATTATACAGTATACAATTATAATAACAAGTATTATCAATCCATGCATCAGGTAAAACCCCATGACCGAGCTATGAGAGATAACTCTGAGCTGAATCCGACTAGATAGATAGCCATCCTCAATGCTACCGTGTTGCCCTTAGGATTTATCCTTCGTATAATTGTACTGACTAGCAACTATCCCTCAGCCTTGTCATTCGTATGTACATGCCATGATTTGTAAACTGCACGGAAATCAATGGTAAATGCATCCATCTCGCAGACCAGTGTCGATAGACCCTTTGTGTTGTGCTTTCCTCAAGTCCAATCACCGTGAACCATAGCTGTCGCCACTCAGGAAGGTAACACAATAGCCATTCCGGTTGTTCCAATACCTCCAAGGCATCTGACTACCTCGGGGTAGCAGTACCGTAAAAAGCTTCCTCATGTCCCTTAGAAACAGCACACAACTCAGTCCATCAGCCACCAAAAGGTCTTTATCCCTCACTGGGATTTTTTTAAGGTAGGAACTGTTTTCCGTTTCTCATGGGAATGGTAAATTATGATATCATGTATCATCCACTGATTATCTTGCTTTATTAATGCAGGAGCTTCAACCGATTCTGTTTCTATTCCTGACTTCCTTACACTAACGTCGAACAGTGTACTGAACCATGTAGCTTGCCGGCCCTGGCTTACTTGAGACAATAGCTCAGTTTTCTTCAAACCCCTTTTGTCATTATCATTTTCCTTACAGCATAAAGTGTATACTTGCCATTATACGTTTGTTTTTTTTAATAACACCACTCGCACACTTAATACAGTTAACTCTTTGTGGTTACAACCCAATTGAATCCATACATAACAGTCCCTAACAACTTACAGGTCATTTCATCTGTAATAACTGTTATGCTCTCCAATGCCATATTGGTTGCTGCATTGGTTACAATTTCACTTTGTAGCAGCAAGCTGCCAAGATTCTTAAACTATTGTCATTTAAAATACAGGGGTTCCTCGTCAGTCGCGGCTGTCTGCCGAGACCCTTAATAACTCCACCACGTAATACACCCCTCCTGGAGACCACAGATCACCCATCAGCTAACATCCAGTTAGAGATGTCTGACCAGAGGTTTCACTATTCAGTAATAATTTGATATTTTGATTTGTTGCTAACCCATAAGGTTTTTCTTCCGGGCTCTATCATTTAATTCCCTCAAATATGTGGCCAATTTTATCATTAGTTTTCCCCCCATACTGTCTGAAACATTCTTCTCCGGAATGTTGTTCAGGTTCTTCATCTGTATTATTGTTGCTTCATCTGAAACCCAAATGAACAGGTCAAAGGCGGAGAGGGCCCTACTCCTTGATTTGTATCTTCCTATCCTTGCTTGGATATTCCAGAAGTACCATCTCCACGACTTCCGGATTTCCATTGCCACCATTCCTCTTTTTCTAACTCAGTGATTCAATCAGGTCGAAACTGCCCCTGATACATTTTAGATATTGCTACTGCATCTACTTCAATGTTTTTAATTCTGATTGCGACAGGATAAGTTCCGGACATAATATTTTCACTGTATCATCTGTCCTATTGATGCTGCTAACAGGTTTCAGTTCACTGGCATCCAGCCACCCACACCCAAACATTCATTTTTCCCTTGTCTGAATGAGTTGGGGATATGATCTATCCTATGGCACAGCATCATTGCAGTGATACAGTCTCTAACACTGTTAGGCTAATTTTACAACCCCAGGTCATCCCAACAGCATAAACCACGTACTTCCTCACGAATCGATACTACAAGTCTGTCCTTGTCCACAAGCTTGCATAGCCTTTTAGAGTCACATTGTTGTTGGCCAAATTATCCATGCAGTAATTGCACGTTGTCATTAATCTACCATCCCACTTACACTGACACTTCTTGGATTCAAAATCCACCCTGTGGTCACAAACCCCAATCATTAAAGTTGCCTGATATTGCACAAAACAATCATGGCAAAACTGAATGCCCCAAATCTCCCTGGGGGCTGCAGCATCCCATCGCTGTCTTTGCAAATGCATTATCAATTCTCCCGAATACCCAGTATCTGACAGTCTCCTGGGTTTCATATGGCTATTACCAATCCAAACAATCGGGCTACAGAATGCCCCACACCCCCGACATGCTGTTTCCTCATGCTCACTATGAATCATTTTAAACTGAGGGCCATTAATCACCGCCCTTGATCTATCTTTCCATTCAGATTTTATTGAGCCCAGACTGGTGAAAGGATCAGGGATTGTCATTTGGTACCGAAATTTTGTGTCGACTAACTAGCTTTCGGAGCACAGCTCCTTCTTCAGGTGATTTACCTGTTGGACTTTAACCTGGTGTTGAAAGACTTCTTACTCAACTATCTAGAAGGACAAGGGCCTAGATTCATGGGAATGCCACCACCTGGAGATTCCCTCCCAAGTCACTCACTGTCCGGACTTGAAAATATATCGCAGTTCATTCAGAGTCACAGGGTCAAAATCCAAGAACTCTCTTCCTAACTGCCCAGTGGGTGTACCTACACATAGACTGCAGCAGTTCAAGAAGGCAGTGTCATAATATGCATCCAGGTATATGATGGAGTGCAGACAGGCAGTGATTGACACACAGGATGACCAATGAACACACAGAACACAGCAGCCAATCACCAGACAGGACACGACCACTATAAAGCCAGAGGGCACTAGTTTTCCCGCTCTCTTGGGATCCCCAGCCTCTGAGATAGTCAGAGCTCGTGAGCAGCAACTAGAACATACACCATGTGGTAGTAAGATAGTCTGGTCAGGTTAGCCTCAGGTCTCCAGTCAAGTCAGCATAGTATCAACCCACAGTTAAAGCATGCATGATAGTTAAGTGTTCAATAAAATCGAGTTGCATTTCTTCAAGTGTTGGAAGCCTGTCTCTCTCACTGCTGCAGTAAACGCAGCCCTCGTAGATCCAGCTTACCCAACACATCATGGTACCAGTGAGTTATGCTCGAGTTACCTTGAGATAAGCTGCGTTTGACCAGCAATCAGCCATCCGGTAACATGGACAGCGTCCGCCCTCCTCCGCAGCTCCGCATCGCCGGCAACCTCGGTGCCAACTGGAAGATTTTCAAGCAGAAGTTCCAGCTATATCTTGAAGGAACTGACCTTGAGGCCGCATCGGATGCCAGGAAGATCGCTCTCTTCCTCTCTACAGCCGGGGACCACGCTATCCACATCTTCAACTACCTCACCTTTGCCGAAGGCGAGGACAAGACGAAGTTTCAAACAGTTCTGCTGAAGTTCGACAGCCACTGTGGCATCGAGGTCAATGAGAGCTTTGAATGCTATATGTTCCAGCAGAGGCTTCAGGGTAAGGATGAACCTTTTCAGTCCTTTTTAACCCATCTCCGCATCCTCGCGCAGTCCTGCAACTATGGCTCCACTTCTGATTCCATGATCCGGGATCAGATTTTCGGGGTCCACTCCGATCCCCTTCGCCAGCAGCTCCTAAAAGTCAAGCAGCTCACCCTCACCATCGCCATCGAGACCTGTGTCCTTCATGAGCACGCCAACAACTGGTACTCCCATATCAAGGCGGCAGAAACAGCAAGGCAAACCCCACACGAGGCAGAACAGGTGCAGGCCATCAAACAAATGCAGGGCCTAAGTCTGGATGAGGGCGGCCATTTTGCGTGCTTTTCCCAGGCTCCAGCGCATGCGCGCCACGACCGAGGGGACGGTAACGCCGATGACCAAACCGTGCAAGTGCGCACGTCGTTCGACCGCACTGCACATGCGCGGTGGCGCACGGAACGTCCTGACGGCGGCGCCATGACATGTTCCAACTGTGGCTCTGCCCATGTAAAGTGGCAATGTCCCCCAAAATCTCGACGCTGTCTCTAGTGTGGCAAACTTGGCCACTACGCAGCCCTTTGTAGATCTGCTCCACTGCCCAACACACAGCAATTCCAGCCACAGCGCAGGAGCGTCCGGTCAGTACCGCAACCCGTCACAGACTCTGACCCCGACAGTCTACCAGGTCCCGACACTGAGGGCCTCACATCACCATTCCGGGTCAGCATCATCACCAAGCATACGCTGCCTTCAGCAACGATGGTGAAACAACTCCCAATAATGATAATTGATCTGGACGAGTGGTGTGCCACCCTTACGGTCAACAAGGCTCGCATACGCTTCAGGCTGGACACCGGCGCTTCAGCAAACCTCATATCAAAGTCTGACCTTGACACCATCCGCGTCAAGCCAAGCATTATTCCACCGGCCTGCCAGCTCCTCGACTACAATGGCAATGCCATTGCTGCCAGTGGCTCATGCCAGCTTGCGGTGTCCCATCGTTCTTCAAAAGCAAAGCTGGATTTTGAAATTGTAGGAACCAACAGAGATTCCCTGCTCGGTGCTCGGGCCTGCAAACTCCTGGGGCAGGATTCTCCCAACGAGGGACTAAGTGCCGACGCCAGAGTGAAAACCAGAGTGTTTCATTCCGGTGTCGGAGGCCGCTCCTCGGGGGGGGGGGGGGGGGGGGGGGGGCGGGACTTGGCGCCGCATTAAAGCGGCGCCGCATAAATCCACGTAAATGACGTCACCCGCGCATGTGCAGGTTGGCCGGCGCCAACCCGCACATGCGTGGTTGCCGTCCTCCCCGCGGGCAAGAAATGTCGGAGTGATTTTGCGGAGCGGTGGAGGAAAGGACTGGATCTCTCAGAGAGGCTGGCCCGCCGATTGGTGGGCACCAATCATGGGCCAGTCCCCTTTTGAGTGCCCCCCCGGTGCTCGATCCCCCCTCTCCCCCACAGGCCACCCTTGCAGCGTCCCCGCGCTGTTTACGCCGTCAGCGACCAGGTGTGATAGGCGCCGGCGTGATCACGTCATATTGGGCAGACCGCTAGGCCCATCCAGGCTGCAGCCAGCCGTAAATCTCGGCGCGCCGGTTTGTGGGGGGTGGGAAAATCGCATGCGAGTGCCGGGGCGGCGTGGCGGAACTGACCCGGCGCCCCCGCGATTCTCCCACGCGGCGTGGTGGGGGGTGAGAATTGAGCTCCAAAAAAAAACCAACATAAGTGTACTTTACCTGAATGCCCGTAGTATTCGGAATAAAGTAAATGAGTTGATGGCACAAATCATCGTGAATGACTATGATTTAGTGGCCATTACTGAAACATGGTTAAAGGATGGTCACGACTGGGAGTTAAATATCCGAGGGTATCAAACTATTCGGAACTATTTAAGGATGACATCCGGGCAATAGTAAGGGATGACATTGGTGCTATGGAGGATAAGGTTGAAACCATTTGGGTGGAAATCAGGAAGAGTAAGGCGAAAAAGTCACTGATAGGAGTAGTCTATCGGCCACCAAATAGTAACATTATGGTGGGGCAGGCAATAAACAAAGGAATAACTGATGCATGTAGAAATGGTACAGCAGTTATCATGGGGGATTTTAATCTACATGTCGATTGGTTTAACCAGGTCGGTCAAGGCAACCTTGAGGAGGAGTTTATAGAATGTATCCGCGATTGTTTCCTGGCCCTGATGGAATACATCCCAGAGTGCTAAAAGAGATGGCTAGGGAAATTGCAGATGCACTAGTCATAATTTACCAAAATTCACTAGACTCTGGGGTGGTCCCGGTGGATTGGAAGTTAGCAAACGTGACACCACTGTTTAAAAAAGGAGGTAGGCAGAAAGCAGGAAATTATAGGCCAGTGAGCTTAACTTCGGTAGTAGGGAAGATACTGGAATCTATCATCAAGGAAGAAATAGCGAGGCATCTGGATAGAAATTGTCCCATTGGGGAGATGCAGCATGGGTTCATAAAGGGCAGTTTATGCCTAACTAATTTAGTGGAATTTTTTGAGGACATTACCAGTGCAGTAGATAATGGGGAGCCAATGGATGTGGTATAACTGGATTTCCAGAAAGGTTTCCACACAAAAGGTTGCTGCATAAGATAAAGATGCATGGCATTGAGGGTAAAGTAGTAGCATGGATAGAGGATTGGTTAATTAATAGAAAGCAAAGAGTGGGGATTAATGGGTGTTTCTCTGGTTGGCAATCAGTAGCTAGTGGTATCCCTCAGGGATCCGTGTTGGGCCCACAATTGTTCACAATTTACATAGATGATTTGGAGTTGGGGACCAAGGGCAATGTGTCCAAGTTTGCAGATGACACTAAGATGAGTGGTAAAGCGAAAAGTGCAGAGGATACTGGAAGTCTGCAGAGGGATTTGGATAGGTTGTGAATGGGCTAGGGTCTGGCAGATGGAATACAATGTTGACAAATGTGAGGTTATCCATTTTGGTAGGAATAACAGCAAACGGGATTATTATTTAAACGATAAAATATTAAAGCATGCCACTGTGCAGAGAGACCTGGGTGTGCTGGTGCATGAGTCACAGAAAGTTGGTTTAGAGGTGCAACAGGTGATTAAGAAGGCAAATGGAATTTTGTCCTTCATTGCTAGAGGGATGGAGTTTAAGACTAGGGAGGTTATGTTGCAATTGTATAAGGTGTTAGTGCGGCCACACCTGGAGTATTGTGTTCAGTTTTGGTCTCCTTACTTGAGAAAGGACATACTGGCGCTGGAGGGTGTGCAGAGGAGATTCACTAGGTTAATCCCAGACCTGAAGGGGTTGGATTATGAGGAGAGGTTGAGTAGACTGGGACTGTACTCGTTGGAATTTAGAAGGATGAGGGGAGATCTTATAGAAACATTTAAAATTATGAAGGGAATAGAGAGGATAGATGCGGGCAGGTTGTTTCCACTGGCGGGTGACAGCAGAACTAGGGGACATAGCCTCAAAATAAGGGGAAGTAGATTTAGGACTGAGTTTAGGAGGAACTTCTTCACCCAAAGGGTTGTGAGTCTATGGAATTCCTTGCCCAGTGAAGCAGTTGAGGCTCCTTCATTACATGTTTTTAAGGTAAAGATAGAAGTTTTTTGAAGAATAAAGTGATTAAGGGTTATGGTGTTCGGGCCGGAAAGTGGAGCTGAGTCTACAAAAGATCAGCCATGATCTAATTGAACGGCGGAGCAGGCTCGAGGGGCCAGATGGCCTACTCCTGCTCCTAGTTCTTATGTTCTTATGTTCTTATGTAGAACCTGGTGCAGCGGGTTCACACCATGTCGTCCGCAGAGGCAACAGCCTCGCCAGATGTTGACTTCCAGGCCCAACTCGATGACTTCATAGCACAATACCACAGCGTGTTCGAAGGTATGGGCACACACCCCTACCGATACAAAATCCTGTTGAAGCCAAATGCCACCCCTGTGGTTCACGCACCGCATCGGGTGCCGGCACCCCTTAAGGACCGCCTCAAGCAGCAGCTGCAAGACCTCCAGGACCAGGGCGTCATTTCTAAGGTCACGGAACCCACGGACTGGGTCAGCTCCATGGTTTGTGTCAAAAAGCGATCAGGGGAACTTCAAATCTGTATCAACCCCAAAGATTTGAACTGTAACATCATGAGGGAACACTACTCAATACCCAAATGAGAAGAGCTAACCAGCGAGATGTCTCATGCCAAACTCTTCACGAACCTGGATGCCTCCAAGGGGTTTTGGCAAATACTTTTTTTTAAATTTAGAGTACCCAATTATTTTTTCCAATTAAGGGGCAATTTAGCGTGGCCAATTCACCTAACCTGCACATCTTTGGGTTGTGGGGGCGAAGCCCACACAGACACGGGGAGAATGTGCAAACTCCACATGGACAGTGACCCAGGGCCGGAATTCGAACCCGGGTCCTCAGCGCCGTAGGCAGCAATGCTAACCACTGTGCCACTGTGCTGCCCTTGGGTTTTGGCAAATACAGCTGGACGCGTCCAGTCGAAAGCTGTGCACATTCAACACCTCATTCGGTCGCTACTGTTACAACCGAATGCCCTTTGGCATCATCTCCGCATAATGGAACAAATGATGGAGGGCATCGAGGGGGTGCGAGTGGACATCGATCACATCATTGTCTGGTCCACAACTCCTCAGGAGCACATTGATCGTCTCAAGCGGGTGTTCCACAGGATCCACGAGCATGACCTCTGACTCAACAGAGCCAAATGCTCGTTCGGTCAATCAGAAATCAAATTTTTCGGCGACCACATTTCGCAATTCAGCGTGCAGCCGGATGCAGACAAGGTGTCGGCGATCAACGCCATGAAGAGCCTGGAGGACAAGAAGGCGGTCCTCCGCTTCCTAGGGATGGTCAACTTCCTTGGGAAGTTTATCCCCAACCTTGCATCACACACCACAGCTCTCCACAATCTCGTTAAAAAAACTACGGACTTCCAGTGGCTCCCCGCTCATCAGCAAGAGTGGCGTGAGCTCAGGGCGAAACTCACCCCGGTGCTGCCGTTTTTCGACCCCGCCAAGGAAACAAAAATATCCACCGACGCGAGCCAGGCTGGCATTGGGGCAGTGCTCCTCCAGTGGGACGACTCCTCCTCCTGGGCCCCAGTTGCATATGCCTCTAGAGCCATGACGTCCACTGAGCAACGATACGCTCAGATTGAAAAAGAATCCCTGGGCCTCCTTACCGGGATCGACATGTTCCATGATTACGTGTATGGCCTCCCCAAATTCATGGTCGAGACGGACCACAGGCCATTGGTTCACATCATCCAAAAAGACCTCAATGACATGACGCCAGGGTTACAACGTATCCTCCTCAAACTCCGCCGCTACGATTTCGACCTGGTGTACAACCCGGGCAAAGAGCTTATTTTGGCCGATGCACTCTCCAGATCTATCACCACACCGTGTGAGCAGACTGACATTGTCTGTCAGATAGATGCGCAGGTGCAATTCTGTGCCTCCAACTTTCCGGTCACTGATGAAAGGGTTGTGCAAATTCATCAGGAGACCGCCAGGGATCCTCTACTCCAGCGGGTCATGCGCCATCTCCCGGATGGTTGACAAAAGGGTCAGTCCCCCCCAGTTTTATAATGTAAAGGGCGATTTAGCGGTAGTGGCCGGCATACTAATGGAGCTGGACAGAATTGTGATCCCACAGAGCATGCGAAAGTTGGTCCTCGGCCAAATCCACGAGCGTCACCTGGGTGTCGAAAAGTATCACCGTCGAGCCCGAGAGGCAGTATATTGGTCAGACATCAGCCAAGATATCGCCAACACAGTCCTCAATTGCCCAACGTGTCAAAGGTTCCAGCCATGCTACCTTATCTATGCCCCTCATTATTTTATAGACCTCCATAAGATCATCCTACGCAAAGGGAAAAAAGTCTCAGTCTATCCAGCCTTTCCTTATAACTCAAACCATAAAGTTCCGGTAGCATCCTAGTAAATCTTTTCTGCACTCTTTCTAGTTTAATAATATACTTTCTATAATAGGGTGACCAGAACGGTACACAGTATTCCAAGTGTGGCCTTACTAACAAAGGCAAATTACTGCAGATGCTGGAATCTGAAAGAAAAGAGAAAATGCTGGAAAATCACAGCAGGTCTGGCAGCATCTGTAAGGAGAGAAAAGAGCTTTTACAAAGAGCCATCAGACTCGAAACATTAGCTCTTTTCTCTCCCTACAGATGCTGCCAGACTGTGGTAAACCACTGTATTGCATTGTACTGTATTGTTACATGCCTGGGCTTGTCCCGGCTGGCTCCGCCTGTGGCTCCTCCCCTTGGGCTCATGTATAAAGATGGCTAGTCTCCGCCTCCAATCCAGTTCAGGATCAGAGGTTAGGAGGCTTGCTGTTTAGTGTATTAAAACCTCCGTTACGTTCATCACGTCGTGTGTTTACTGATGGCATATCACAGACCTGCTGAGATTTTTCCAGCATTTTGCCTTTCGTGGCCTTACTAATGCCTTGTGCAACTTCAGCAAGACTTTCCAACTTGTAATGAACTCCAATTGGCTTTATTGGTTGGCCAATTGGAGTATGAGCTCCATCAGTGATAGCTCATTGAGGGGGCCCATATAATCACCTGTGTAGGCTTTGTGAGCCAGTCTTAAGTTGACTGGACTGCTAGCAGCACTGTTTGTAGCTGCTCCTGTAATATTGTTATTGTAAATAAATATTGGTGTGGTGACGGAACTCCTGCCTCCCGTGGATTACTACAGTGGCGACGAGGTAAACTACGAATTTTACGGAGACCATCTGCCGCACTCGGAGGGTAAGCCTTGCCATTTTAAAAATGCCGTTTTTTGGGAGGTTAGAAGCATTCGATCCGGCTATTGAGGACTGGTCCCAGTATGCGGAGAGAATGTTACTTCTTCCGGGCAAATGATATACTGACGGACGAAAGGAGTCGAATTATCCTGCTGTCGGCGTGCGGACCCTCCACTTTTGCCATTATACGTAGTCTGACTTATCCCGATGTGCCGGACACGAAAACTTTCCAAGAAGCAACAGAATTGGTGAAAGAGCACTATGACCCAAAACCACCCCTCATTTTGCGTAGGTACAGATTCTACACAGCGAAGGGGAAGACAGGGAGTCAGTCACGAATTTCTTGACCCGCCTGAGAAGGCTGGCGGAAAAATGTGAGTTCGGCCCGACGCTAAATGAAATGCTTCGGGACTGGTTAGTGTGTGGTATAAACAACCTCACAATACAGAAACGCCTGTTGGAGGAAACGGAGCTAGACTGCAGGCAGGCGTTACAGCTTGCACTGTCCCTAGAAAAGGCAGCAAGTGGGGTGCAGGAACTACAGGGCATGCCAATGGAGGTAGATACCTGTGAGAGGGACTACCACAACGGGTCCTGCTACCAGATAGCCGCTCTCAGGAAAAACCTGAGGAATAGAGGGAAAAAGGAAAACCCCAGAACTGCCCCCAAGTCTGCCAGGACTAACTGGAGACAGAGGGAAGTACCGGCTGAGGCTACCCCAACAGAGAAGGAACGTTTCTGGCACCAGACAGAGTGGGGTAACAACAACAGAAACCCTAGAAGGAGGTGGCAAAAGAGGAATAGCAGGTGGGGACGCAGGGAAGTACACAACCTAGACGCCCCATCCTCCTCCGAAGGGGAACAATTATATAATATAACAACGATGAAAGCAGAACCCATTAGGGTTACTCCACGGGTGAACGGGCGGCCGACAATAATGGAAATAGACACGGGTGCGGCTGTATCAGTAATGGGAGTGGCAGCATTTAGAAAAATCAAAGATGGACTCCAGCCACTAACCCTAACAAGAACATCGATGAAACTTAAAACCTACACGTGGGAACCCCTGGAAGTTCTAGACATGACTCATGTACCTGTGGAATATGAGAAACAATTGCTCAGATTACCGTTGACGATAGTAGAGGGCTCTGGATCGAGCTTAATTGGAAGGAACTGGCTGAAAGACCTAAAATTAGATTGGATGAAGATTTTCCAGAGTGGAAGCGGGCAGTTGAGTGGAGTACTCCAAAAATAACCGGAGGTCTTCCAGGAACGTTTGGCGCCAAAGCAACTTTGCACGTGGACCCAGAAGCCCTTCCGAAATTTTGTAAGGCCAGGCCGGTACCTTTTGCATTAAGGAAGAAAGTAGATGACGAAATAGAAAGGTTACGGCCCGACGGCATTATCAGACCAGTACAGTTCTCGGAATAGGCAGCGCCGGTGGTACCAATTTTGAAGCCAGACGGCTCAATACCTCTCTGTGGAGATTTCAAACAGACAGTCAACAAATACGCACTGCTGGACAAATACCCAATCACGAAAATAGACGACCTATATGCCAAATTGGCAGGTGGGCTTTGTTCACGAAACTAGACATGAGCCACGCCTACCTGCAGTTAAAACTGGACAAGGGCTCCCAGAAGTTCGCTACGATCAACACCCTGAAGGGCCTTTTTCGTTACACTAGACTACCTTTCGGAGTGTCATCAGCCTGCGCTATATTCCAGCATACGATGGAAAATATTCTGCAGGGACTACCGCAGGTGGCGATTTATTTGGACGATGTCTTAATCACGGGTACGACAAACAGGGAACACTTAAGGAACCTGGAGGAAGTGCTCAGGCGTTTCGCAAATGCAGGCGTACGGCTAAAAAGGGAAAAATGTGTTTTTCTGGCCCCACAAGTGACGTACCTGGGATATAAAGTAGACGAGTCAGGCTTACACCCATTAGAAGACAGAGTAAGGGCAATAAAAGAAGCTCCAGCTCCCACCACGGTCCAGGAGTTACGATCATTTCTAGGGTTGGTAACCTATTCTGGAAAATTTATTGAAAATAGGGCATCCATCCTAGAACCCCTCCACCAGCTACTAAAAAAGGGCAATGGAAATGGTCCACCCGCCAAAACCGAGCATTTAGGGACATTAAGGAACAGCTGTCATCCGAAAATGTCCTAGAGCATTATGACCCAAGGAAGGAATTGGTGGTCACTTGTGATGCATACCCCTACGGGGTAGGAGCCGTCTTAGCCCATAGAGGAAGGAATGGGGAAGAACGGCCAATAGCCTAGGCTTCGAGGACCTTGGCGATGGCTGAGAGGAAGTACTCCCAAATCGAGAAGGAAGGACTGGCGGTGATATTCGCTGTAAAAAAATTTCACCAGTATCTGTAGGGGTGGAAATTCACCATAGTGATGGACCATAAGCCGTTATTAGGGTTATTAAAAGAAGACAAGTCAATACCCCCGATTGCATCAGCTAGAATCCAACGCTGGGCGTTGCTACTGGCGGCATATCTGGAGCACAGACCGGGAACGCGAGTAGCAAATGCAGATGCTTTGAGCAGACATCCGTTCCTGGACACTCCGCCGCAAATACCAATACCAGTAGACGCCCTACCAGTAGACGCACAACATATTCGGTTGTGGACGTAAAAAGACCCAGTTTTAGCCAAGATGAAGCATTTAGTGCTAACAGGGGAACTGGAAAGACCAGTGGAGCCCCAGATACACCCATACTGGAGCAGAAGGGACCAAATAACCGCAGAAGTTGGTATCCTATTATGTGAAGCCCGAGTAATCGTCCCAGCTCAGGGCCGTCAGGCAATCTTAACTGAGTTACATCACGGACACCCAGGGGTGTCTAAAATGAAGATGCTAGCTCGAAGCTACGTTTGGTGGCCAGGTTTGGACACAGACATAGCAGCCTTGGTACGTCGGTGCCAGGAGTGCCAACAGGGGCAAAGAGTGCCACCAGCGGCGCCATTGCACCCGTGGGAATGGCCAGGCAGACCATGGACCCGCCTGCATATTGACCACGCCGGCCCTTTCATGGGCTCAATGTTTTTGGTGATAGTGGACGCCCACTCCAAATGGTTGGACGTCCACCGGGTAAGCACGGCAAGCACAGCATCGACAATTGAAAAGCTCAGGGCCTCATTTGCAACACATGGACTTCCGGAGGTATTGGTGTCGGACAACGGAACGGCATTCACAAGTGGGGAATTTGGAAAATTCCTGAAGGAAAACGGAGTCCATCACATCAAAACGGCCCCTTACCATCCAGCGTCCAACGGCCGGGCAGAGAGAGCGGTCCAGACACTTAAAGCGGGACTTAAGAAGCAGCCGGCAACGTCAATAGACACAAAGTTCTCCCGCTGGCTGTTTGATTACAGGACCACACCGCATTCCACAATGGGCATACCGCCAGCTGAACTCTTAATGGGAAGGCGGCTGCGAACGAGGCTGAGTCTCCTTTTCCCAAATTTAACGGGGAAAGTGGAGAAACAACAGGAGGCCCAACGCAGGGGGCATGATAATAGTCGGCAGCACAGACATTTCCAGGTGGGTGCACCGGTTTGGGTCAAGAATTATGGGAATGGACCAACAGTAGAGTCCCAAACAGGGCCCATATCCTATGAGGTTTCAATAGGAGGTAAGTTGCTGAAGAAACACCTAGACCAAATAAGGGCAGCGGAACCACACCTGGAGGCAGGACCGCCTCAAGCTGGGATAGCCCAGCTACACCCCAGCCCCGAGCAATTTCTCCAGACCCCGTCATCCAGTCATCAGAGTCGGAGATGGACACACTCGACGAGGCAACCGCGACAACTCTCCCCGAGGAGGAGGAAGAACAACTTCCAAGGAGGTCGTCAAGGAAAAGATGGGCACCCACTTCGGAGAACGACCCGGCGGACGACACAGAGGTGACAGACCCAGACATGAGGAGCAGGAAGAAGCTCAGAGGAATGCCAGCTGGCAGGAATTCCTCGGACCTTGAGGGGGGGAGGGGTGTAATGACCTCCAATTGGCTTTATTGGTTGGCCAATTGGAGTATGAGCTCCCTCAATGATAGCTCATTGAGGGGGCCCATATAATCACCTGTGTAGGCTTTGTGAGCCAGTCTTAAGTTGACTGGACTGCTAGCAGCACTGTTTGTAGCTGCTCCTGTAATATCGTTACTGTAAATATTGGTGTGGTGACGGAACTCCTGCCTCCCGTGGATTACTACACAACTCCTGTATTCAATGTTCTGACCAATGAAACTAAGCATGCCGAATGTCTTCTTTACCACCCTCTCCACCTCTGACTGAACTTTCTAGGAGCTATGAACCTATACCCCTAAATCTCTTTGTTCTATAACTTTCCCCAACTCCTTACCATGGTAGCACGGCAGCACGGTAGCATTGTGGATAGCACAATTGCTTCACAGCTCCAGGGTCCCAGGTTCGATTCCGGCTTGGGTCACTGTCTGTGCGGAGTCTGCACAACCTCCCCGTGTGTGCGTGGGTTTCCTCCGGGCGTTCCGGTTTTCTCCCACAGTCCAAAGATGTGCAGGTTAGGTGGATTGGCCATGATAAATTGCCCTTAGTGTCCAAAATTGCCCTTAGTGTTGGGTGGGGTTATTGGGTTATGGGGATAGGGTGGAGATGTTGACCTTGGGCAGGGTGCTTTTTCCAAGAGCCGGTGCAGACTCGATGGGCCGAATGGCCTCCTTCTGCACTGTAAATTCTGTGATCTGTGATTTAGTCAGTATGTCCTGCCCTGATTCAATCTACCAAAATGCATCACCTCACATTTATCTAAATTAAACTCCACCTGCCATTCATTGGTCCACTGGCCCAATTGGTCAAGATCCTGTTGCAATCCTAGATAACCTTCGTCACTGTCCACTGTGCCACCAATCTTAGTGTCATCTGCAAACTTACTAACCATGCCTCCTAAATTCTCATCCAAATCATTAATATAAATAACAAATAACAGTGGACCCAGCACCGATCCCTGAGGCACCGCTGGTCACAGGCCTCCAGTTTGAAAAACAACTTTCTACAAGCACCATTTGTCTTCTGTTGTCAAGCCAATTTTGTATCCAATTGGCTGCCTCACCATGGGTTCCATGAGATTTAACCTTATGCAACAACCTGCCACCCGGTACCTTGTCAAAGGCCTTGCTAAAGTCCATGTCCACAACGTCGACTGCACTGCCCTCATTTACCTTCTTGGTTATCTTTTCAAAAAACGCAATCAAATTCGTGAGACATGATTTTACACTCACAAAGCCATGATGACTGTCCCTAATCATCCTTGCCTCTCTAAATGCCTGTAGATCCTGGCTCTCAGGATACCCTCTGACAACTTACCCCCCCCCCCCCCCCCCCCCCCCCCCCCCCCATTAGGCTCACCATTCTGTAGTTCCCAGGCTTTTTCCTGCGGCCCTTCTTGAACAAAGGCGTAACATTTGCTACCCTCCAATCTCCAGGTATCTCACCTGTGAATGGCGATGATACAAATATCTCTGCTAGGGGACCCACAATTTCATCCCTAACCTCTACCTTTTTTTTTATATAATTTTTATTGGAATTTTTTACAGAAAATATAAAACATAACGACCAACAATGAAATGCAACAAAATAACCCATAATAACTGTGACACCCCCAGACCGTATCGGCGCATGTATCACATCCCCCCACCCCCCCAACCCTAATGAACAACAAAAGAACTTAAAAAATATTAAAATTAAATAAACAAACATAGTCATTGTCGGCCCCCCCCCCCTTTTCCCTCCCCTTTTCCCTCCCCTTTTCCCTCCCCGGGTTGCTGCTGCTGCTGTCCCCGTACCCTATCGTTGAGCCAGAAAGTCGAGAAAAGGCTGCCACCGCCTAAAGAACCCTTGTACCGACCCTCTCAGGGCGAATTTGACCTTCTCTAGCTTAATGAAACCCGCCATGTCATTGATCCAGGTCTCCACGCTTGGGGGCCTCGCATCCTTCCACTGTAGCAAGATCCTTCGCCGGGCTACTAGGGACGCAAAGGCCAGCACACCGGCCTCTTTCGCCTCCTGCACTCCCGGCTCCACCCCAACCCCAAAAATCGCGAGTCCCCATCCTGGCTTGACCCTGGATCCCACCACCCTCGACACCGTCCTCGCCACCCCCTTCCAGAACTCCTCCAGTGCCGGGCATGCCCAGAACATATGGGCATGGTTCGCTGGACTCCCCGAGCACCTGACACACCTGTCCTCACCCCCAAAGAACCTACTCATCCTCGTCCCAGTCATGTGGGCCCGGTGCAGCACCTTGAATTGGATGAGGCTAAGCCGCGCACACGAGGAGGAAGAATTAACCCTCTCCAGGGCATCAGCCCATGTCCTGTCTTCGATCTGTTCCCCCAGTTCCCCCTCCCACTTAGCTTTCAGCTCCTCTACTGACGCCTCCTCTGCCTCCTGCATTACCTTGTAGATATCAGATATCTTCCCCTCTCCGACCCAGACCCCCGAAAGCACCCTGTCGCTCACCCCCCTCGCGGGAAGCGAAGGGAATCCCTCCACCTGCCGCCTAGCAAATGCCTTTACCTGCAGATACCTGAACATGTTCCCCGGGGGGAGCCCAAATTTCTCCTCCAACTCCCCCAGGCTCGCAAACCTCCCATCAATAAACAGGTCCCTCAGCTGTCTGATGCCCGCTCTGTGCCAACCCTGAAATCCCCCATCAATGTTCCCCGGGACGAACCTATGGTTCCCCCTTAATGGAGCCTCCATCGAGCCCCCCACTTCTCCCCTATGTCGCCTCCACTGCCCCCAAATCTTGAGGGTAGCCGCCACCACCGGACTCGTGGTATACCTTGTAGGAGGGAACGGCCACGGCGCCGTTACCAGGGCCCCCAGGCTTGTATCGCCACAGGACGCCCTCTCCATCCGTTTCCATGCTGCCCCCTCCCCCTCCATTACCCACTTGCGCACCATCGACACATTGGCCGCCCAATAATACCCCGAGAGATTGGGTAACGCCAGCCCCCCACCATCTCTACCCCGCTCCAAGAAGACCCTCTTCACCCTCGGGGTCCCATGCGCCCAAACAAAGCTCATGATGCTGCTAGTCACCCTTCTAAAAAAGGCCCTAGGGATAAAGATGGGCAAACACTGAAAAAGGAACAAGAACCTCGGGAGAACCGTCATTTTGACGGACTGCACTCTACCCACCAACGATAGTGGCACCATGTCCCACCTTTTAAATTCCTCTTCCATCTGCTCCACCAGCCTGTTAAAATTAAGCTTATGGAGAGTCCCCCAACTCCTGGCCACCTGCACCCCCAGGTATCTGAAACTCTTCACTGCCCACTTAAATGGGAGTCTCCCGATTCCCTCCTCCTGATCACCTGGGTGTACTACAAATACCTCACTCTTGCCTAAATTTAACTTATAGCCCGAGAAGCCCCCAAATTCCGCTAACAGCTCCATCACCCCCGGCATTCCCCCTTCTGGATCCGCCACATACAACAGCAGGTCGTCCGCATACAGCGATACACGATGTTCCTCCCCACCCCGCACCAGACCCCTTCATCTCCCTGACTCCCTCAACGCCATAGCCAAAGGTTCAATCGCCAGTGCAAAGAGCAAGGGGGACAGGGGGCACCCCTGTCTGGTCCCACGGTAGAGCCTAAAGTACTCCGATCTCCTTCCATTGGTAACTACACTCGCCATCGGAGCCGCGTAGAGCAGCCTCACCCATTTGATGAATCCCTCCCCGAATCCAAACCGCTCCAGCACCTCCCACAGGTACCCCCACTCAACTCTATCAAATGCTTTCTCCGCATCCAGCGCCACCACTATCTCCGCCTCCCCCTCCACTGCCGGCATCATAATGACATTTAGTAGTCTCCGCACATTCGTGTTGAGCTGCCGTCCCTTGACAAATCCTGTCTGATCCTCATGTATCACCCCTGGCACACAGTCCTCTATCCTGGTGGCCAGGATCTTCGCCAGCAACTTAGCGTCAACATTGAGGAGCGAGATAGGCCTGTATGATCCACACTGCAAGGGGTCCTTATCCCGCTTCAGGATCAGAGAGATCAGTGCCCGCGACATCGTCGGGGGCAAAGCCCCCCCCTCCCATGCCTCATTGAAGGCTCGCACCAACAGGGGGCCCACCAGATCCGCATACTTTTTATAAAATTCCACCGGGAACCCGTCCGGCCCCGGCGCCTTACCTGACTGCATTTGCCCGATCCCCCTGACTAGCTCCTCCAACTCTATCGGCGCCCCCAGCCCCTCTACCAGCTCCTCTTGAACCCTTGGGAACCGTAGCCTGTTCATGAAGCTCTCCATCCCCCCTCTCCCCATCGGAGGTTCTGACCGGTACAGTTCCTCGTAGAAGTCCCTAAAGACCCCATTTACTTCTGTCCCCTTCTGCATTACATTCCCACCCCTATCCATCACTCCACCAATTTCCCTAGCCGCATCCCACCTGCGGAGCTGATGCGCCAACATCCTGCTCGCCTTCTCCCCATACTCGTATACCGCGCCCTGCGACCTCCTCCACTGTGTCTCTGCCTTTCTGGTGGTCAACAAGTCAAATTTGGCCTGCAAACTACGCCGTTCCCCCAGCAACCCCTCCTCCGGTGCCTCCGCGTATCTCCTGTCCACATCCAGGAGCTCCCCCACCAGTCTCTCCCTCTCCTTCCTCTCCCTCCTTTCCCTATGGGTCCGTATGGAGATCAGCTCCCCCCGGATCACTGCATTCAGAGTCTCCCAGACCATCCCCACCCGGACCTCCCCCGTGTCGTTGGTATCAAGATACCCCTCAATACTTCCCCGGACCCTCCTACACACCTCCTCCTCCGCCAGCAGCCCCACATCCAGGCGCCAGAGCGGGCGCTGGTCCCGCGCCTCCCCCATCTCCAGATCAACCCAGTGCGGAGCATGGTCTGAAATTGCTATGGCCGAATACTCTGCATCCTGCACCTTCGGGATCAATCCCCTGCTCAGGATGAAAAAATCTATTCGGGAATAGACCCTATGGACATGGGATAAAAAGGAATACTCCCGCGCTCTCGGCCTCCCAAACCTCCAGCGATCCACCCCTCCCATCTGGTCCATAAACCCCCTCAGTACTTTGGCCGCCGCCGGTCTCCTACCCGTCCTTGAACTGGACCGGTCCAGTGGGGGATCCAGCACTGTGTTAAAGTCTCCCCCCATGATCAGGCCCCCTGCCTCTAGGTCCGGAATGCGGCCCAACAAGCGCCTCATGAAGCCGGCATCATCCCAATTCGGGGCATATACATTAACCAGCACCACCTTCTCTCCCTGCAGCCTACCCTTCACCATAATATATCTGCCCTCCTTGTCCGACACCACCTCAGCCGCCTCGAACGCCACCCTCTTCCCCACCAGAATCGCCACCCCCCGGTTCTTCGCGTCCAATCCTGAGTGAAAAACCTGCCCCACCCACCCCTTCCTCAGACGAACCTGATCCGCCACCTTCAAGTGGGTCTCCTGGAGCATAGCCACGTCCGCCTTCAGCCCCTTCAGATGAGAAATTACCCTAGTTCTCTTAACCGGCCCATTCAGCCCCCTCACGTTCCAGGTAATCAGACGGATCAGAGGGCAACCTGCCCCTCTCCCCCGCCGGCTAGCCATAGCTTATCGACTGCTCGCCCCAGGCCAGCTCGCCCCGCCTGACCCGTTCCCCATGGCGATAACGCCTCTCCTCTACCCCCCCGGCCCATGCCAGCTCCTTCCTGGCCATTCCAGCAGCAACCCGGTATCCCCCCCCACCCCCCCAGGCTAGGGCCCCTCCTAGCCGCGACGCACCCCCCATGGTACTTCCGTGAGTCAGCTGACTTCTGCTGACCCGGCTGCTCCTGCCAAAACCCATCTCCTCCCGGCATGGGGTCATCCCCCTCTTGCCACACCTACTTGGCCCCGCTTCAGCGCGGGAAAGAAAACCAGTGAAGGCCACGCCCCCACCTCCAGCTCCGCCCCCCCTGCCCCGCAGCGCGGACAACCAGAGGAAAGCCCGCGCTTTCACACTGCCACACCCCACCCTTCTGACGCAGCTCCTCAAAATCCAGTTTCACCCCAACCCCCAGCCCCGTACCGAAGAGAACATATAAAGCACATGCCCCCAACGTTCCCCACTTACCCCACACCCATACCCAACAGACAAACCCACCCGGAAACAGAGCAAAAGAGAAAACCAGCATAAAAAAAACACGTGTCAAAATTGAAGAACAGCAACAGCAAAAACAGCAACGGCCATAGCGTGTCCCCAGACCCTAGTTCGAGTCCAGCTTCTCCGCCTGTACAAAGGCCCACGCCTCCTCCGGGGACTCGAAGTAGTGGTGCCGGTCCTTATATGTCACCCACAGACGCGCAGGCTGCAGCATTCCAAATCTGACCTGCTTGGCATGCAGCACCGCCTTCGTCCGGTTGAACCCGGCCCGCCGCTTTGCCACCTCCGCACTCCAGTCCTGATAGATTCGCACTATCGAATTCTCCCACTTGCTGCTCCTCTCTTTCTTGGCCCAGCGCAGCACACACTCCCGGTCACTAAATCGATGAACCGCACCAGCACCGCCCGCGGGGGTTCATTTGCCTTAGGCCTCCTGGCCAGCACTCTGTGAGCTCCCTCCAGCTCCAGGGGCAAATGGAAGGACCCCGCTCCCATCATCGAGCTCAACATCATGGTCACGTACGACGGGAGATCCGACCCTTCCAGCCCCTCCGCCAGGCCCAGGATCCTCAAATTCTTTCGCCTCGTGCGAACGTCCAGCTCCTCCAAGCGGTCTTGCCACTTTTTGTGAAGTGCCTCGTGCAACTCCACTTTCCCCACGAGGACCACGGCCTCCTCCTCCCGCTCAGCGGCCTGCTGCTGCAATTCCCGAATAGACGCCTCCTGGGCCGCCTGGGTCCCAAGCAGCTTGTTGGTAGTTGCATTCAGGGAGTCCAGCAACTCAGCCTTCAGCTCCGCAAAACAGCGCAGAAGAGAGGCCTGCTGCTCCTGCGCCCACTTCCACCAGTCCTCGGGTGTTCCGCCGGCCGCCATTTTGTCCTGCTTCCTCCGCTTTTCTTGGGGAGCTGCTGCAGCTTTTTCCTTTGCCCCACTCCGGGTGAGCACCATAAATTATGGGGAATGCGCCTCTAGACACCTTCCCCCACCGGGATTCGTTGAGACAGCGCCGTTTGGGCCCCTCAAATCGGCCCAAAAGTCCTTAAGTAGCGGGAGCTGCGGTGCCGCACCTACAAAGCCGATTTTCTGACCGCTCCACTCCTAGTCCAGGCCATCCACCGGTGGAGAATCTGAGAAGGAGTGTTCCCCCACGGGGAAAAGCCCAAACAGCACCACTGCGAGCCCTTAAAAGAGCCCCAAAGTCCGAAAATAGTGGGAGCCACTGAACGTGCGGCTTAGCTCCGCATCACCACTACCGGAAGTCCGTCTCCGCTTCTTCAATGGCCTTGGTGAGATCTTTTCACAGTTCTTCCCTCTGCTGCTGGAATTCAGCTTTCATAAAGGCCCTCAGGTCAGCTTGAGACCTATAAGCTGGCCCTTCCCCCGCTAGCATGCTTGCTTTTGTTTGTTGCTGTTCAGACAAATCCTGCACTGTTTCTAAGGGTCTGATAACCAAGAAACATCCTATTCCTGGGGGAAAATACTCCTTGAACCTTCACCCACGCCTTTTCATCGAAATTCCAACCCGTGCTGCCCAAAAAAGAGCTCTTTTCTGCAATCTTAGGCAGGAGCTGCCTCTGTGTGCACACTCACTCCATAATGCACACCCGGAAGTCTCCCCTAACCTCTACCTTGATGGGCTTTAAGACTTCAAGCACCTTCTCTGTAACATGTATAGTCCTCAAGACATCACGATTGATTTCCCCGAGTTTCCTAACATCCATGCCTTTCTCAAAAGTAATTACTGATGAGAAATATTCATTTAGGATCTCGCTCATCTCTTGTGGACCCACACATAGATGACCTTCTGGATCCTGAAGAGACCCTACTCTCTCCCTCGTTACTCTTTTCACATTTATATATTTGTAGAAGCCCTTTGAATTCTCCTTTGTCTTATCTGCCAAAGCTGGAGTCTCCGATTTTGAGGCTATGTCCGGAACATGTGTCTAGTCTTAGAACATAGAACATAGAACATTACAGCGCAGTACGGGCCCTTCGGCCCTCGATGTTGCGCCGACCTGTGAAACCATCTGAAGCCTATCTGACCTACACTATTCCATTTTCATCCATATGTCTATCCAGTGACCACTTAAATGTCCTTAAAGTTGGCGAGTCTACTACTGTTGCAGGCAGGGCGTTCCACACCCCTACTACTCTCTGAGTAAAGAAACTGCCTCTGACATCTGTCCTATATCTACCACCCCTCAATTTAAAGCTATGTCCCCTCGTGTTGGTCATTACCATCCGAGGAAAAAGACTCTCACTGACCACCCTATCTAACCCTCTGACTATCTTATATGTCTCTATTAAGTCACCTCTCAGCCTTCTCCTCTCTAACGAAAACAACCTCAAGTCCCTGAGCCTTTCCTCGTAAGACCTTCCCTCCATACCAGGCAACATCCTAGTAAATCTCCTCTGAACCCTTTCCAAAGCTTCCATATCCTTCCTATAATGTGGTGACCAGAACTGCACGCAGTACTCCAGGTGCGGCCGCACCAGAGTTATGTACAGCTGCAGCATGACCTCGTGGCTCCGAAACTCAATCCCCCTACTGATAAAGGCTAGCACACCATATGCCTTCTTAACAACCCTATTAACCTGGGTGGCAACTTTCAGGGATTTATGTACCTCGATGCCGAGATCTCTCTGTTCATCTACACTACCAAGAATCTTGCCATTAGCTCAGTACTCTGCATTCCTGTTACTCCTTCCAAAGTGAACCACCTCACACTTTTCCGCATTAACCTCCATCTGCCACCTCTCAGCCCAGCTCTGCAGCTTATCTATGTCCCTCTGTATCCTATAACATCCTTCAACACTATCCACAACTCCACCGACCTTCGTGTCACCTGCAAATTTACTAACCCATCCTTCTACACCCTCTTCCAGGTCATTTATAAAAATGACAAACAGCAGTGGCCCCAAAACAGATCCTTGCGGTACACCACTAGTAACTGAACTCCAGGATGAACATTTGCCATCAACCACCACCCTCTGTCTTCTTTCAGCTAGCCAATTACTGATCCAAACCGCTAAATAACCTTCAATCCCATACTTCTGTATTTTCTGCAATAGCCTACCGTGGGGAACCTTATCAAACGACCAAAAATTTGGCACCGCCCCCGCACCGATGCTCCGAATGGTGCGAGGCTACCAGCCGTACCATGTAAAGCCCCCGGCTTTACTTGCAGATACTGATGAAGAATTGCCGGTGCCGGGTCCGTGGCCGCGCATGTGCACGACGGCGTCCTGCAGTTGCAGTGCCGTACAACCCGGCCTGCCAGATAGTGCCCCTCTGTAACCCCCCTCGCCACCCCTGGACCAACCACACCAGCCACCCCAACCCCCGTCAAAGCCCCCCCAGCCAGCGGAACGGCTCGCCCCCTCTACCGTGGCAACGCTGGGCCCAGTCCGCAGCCGCCATGCCAGGTTGACGATAGTTGAGAGGACACATGTCCCACACAATTGGAAGTCAGCCCATCGGGGCAGGGTCACAGGTGACATCCTGAGGCCGTCCCAGTGGCGTGCGGTGTACTCAGTGATTACGCCATTTTTGAGGGGGCGGAGCGTCCTAAAAACAGTGCCTCCCGCTTTCAGCGTAAAAACGGATTCTGCGATTTTGGCACCGCCAATTGGAGAATCCAGCCCCTGATGTCCCCTTTTCCCTCTTGATTTCTCTTTTATCTCTACTCTGACAACCTCTATACTCTTCAATGGATCCACTTAACCCGAGCTGTCTATGCATGTTATATACCTTCTTCTTTTTGACCAGGGCCTCAATATCCAAGTCATCCAGGGTTCCCTACCTCGACCAGACTTGCCCTTCACTCGAAAATCAATGTGCTTAACCTGAACCCTGGTTAACACACTTTTGTAAGACTCCCACTTACCAGCCGTCCCTTTGTCTGCCAACAGACTCCCCAATCAACTTTTGAAAGTTCCTGTGGAATACCATCAAAATTAGCCTTGCTCCAAATTAGCATTTTTACTTTTGGGCCAGAACTATCATTCTCCATAGTTATCTTAAAACTCATGGAATTATGGTCACTGGTCCTAAAGTGGTCCCTCACTAACTACTGCCCTTCCTTATTTCTCAAAAGGAGGTCGGGCCATCCACATACTAAATGAGAAATTCCTCCTGAATACACTCAACAAATCTCCCTCCAGCCATGCCCCTATTGTATGGCTGTCCCAGTCAATGTTGGGAAAATTGAAGTTTTACCTATTACCACACTATTTTTCTCGCAGCTCTCTGCAATCACCTTGCATATTTGCTCCTCAATTTCTCATTAACTATTTGAGGGCCTGTAGTACAATCTTATCAAAGTCATCTCTCCCTTCTTATTTTTCAGTTCTACCCATACAGAACCCTCGGATCTATCCCCTCTCAGTACTTCTGTGATATTCTCCCTAATCAAAAACGCATCTCCCCCTTCACTCTTACCTCCTGTCCTATCTTTCCTGCAGCAGCCTAATTTGAAGGTGTACCTGCGAAGGAGTCCCAAGGAGTTTGAGTGAAGGCAAGCATCCAGCAGAGGGCAGCAGAGCAGAGCTACTGATCAGCTGTTCTGGGGAAATTTGCATACGTGCAGTGCGGTCAGCCTAATTTGAAGGTGGTTTGTGGAAGGGCTGTTGCCAAGTGACAGTTAAACCCGAAACACTTCGTCAGTGTTTCCCACCCTACCTCCTCCTCTAACCAAAAAAAAAGCCCACGGTCGTTGGAAAGCGGGAGCAGGGGCCTGTCGTGAAGGTGTGAGTGCCTTTAAATTTGCTTACCTTTCAGCGGGAGCAGGGTTTGAGGGAATATCAGGTAAGCTCTTCCTTTATTTTTATTTTTCTTGTTTTTTCTAAATCTAGAGGTGATGTCAGGGAAGGCAGTACAATGCTCCTCCTGCAGAATGTTTGAGGTGAGGGACGCCGTCAGTGTCCCTGCTGATTTCATCTGTGGGAAGTGCACCCAACTCCAGCTCCTCAAAAACCGTGTTAGGGACCTGGAGCTTGAGCTGGATGAACTTCGGATCATTCGGGAGGCAGAGAGGGTCATAGATAGGAGCTTCAGGGAAGTAGTTACACCAAAGACTGGAGATAGATGGGTAACTGTAAGAGGGACTGGGAAGAAGCAGTCAGTGCAGGGGCCCCCTGCGGTCGTTCCCCTGAGTAACAAGTATACCGTTTTGGATACTTGTGGGGGGGACGACTTACCAGGGGTAAGCCATGGGGTACGGGCCTCTGGCACGGAGTCTGTCCCTGTTGCTCAGAAGGGAAGGGGGGAAAGGAGTAGAACATTAGTAATTGGGGACTCAATAGTCAGGGGCACAGATTGGAGATTTTGTGGGAGCGAGAGAGACTCACGTTTGGTATGTTGCCTCCCAGGTGCAAGGGTACGTGATGTCTCGGATCGTGTTTTCCGGGTCCTTAAGGGGGAGGGGGAGCAGCCCCAAGTCGTAGTCCACATTGGCACTAACGACATAGGTAGGAAAGGGGACAAGGATGTCAGGCAGGCCTTTAGGGAGCTAGGATGGAAGCTCAGAGCGAGAACAAACAGAGTTGTTATCTCTGGGTTGTTGCCCGTGCCACGTGATAGTGAGATGAGGAATAGGGAGAGAGAGCAATTAAACACGTGGCTACAGGGATGGTGCAGGCGGGAGGGATTCAGATTTCTGGATAACTGGGGAAGGTGGGACCTCTATAGACAGGATGGTCTACATCTGAACCTGAGGGGCACCAATATCCTGGGGGGGAGATTTGTTAGTGCTCTTTGGGGGGGTTTAAACGAATTCAGCAGGGGCATGGGAACCTGGATTGTAGTTTTGGGGTACGGGAGATTGAGAGTATAGAGGTCAGGAGCACAGATTTGACTTCGCAGGAGGGTGCCAGTGTTCAGGTAGGTGGTTTGAAGTGTGTCTACTTCAATGCCAGGAGTATATGAAATAAGGTAGGGGAACTGGCAGCATGGGTTGGTACCTGGGACTTTGATGTTGTGGCCATTTCAGAGGCATGGATAGAGCAGGGACAGGAATGGTTGTTGCAGGTTCCGGGGTTTAGGTGTTTTAGTAAGCTCAGAGAAGGGGGCAAAAGAGGGGGAGGTGTGGCGCTGCTAGTCAAGGACAGTATTACGGTGGCGGAAAGGATGCTAGATGGGGACTCTTCTTCCGAGGTAGTATGGGCTGAGGTTAGAAACAGGAAAGGAGAGGTCACCCTGTTGGGAGTTTTCTATAGGCCACCTAATAGTTCTAGGGATGTAGAGGAAAGGATTGCAAAGATGCTTCTGGAAAAGAGCGAAAGTAACAGGGTAGTTGTTATGGGAGACTTTAACTTTCCAAATATTGACTGGAAAAGATATAGTTCGAGTACATTAGATGGGTCGTTCTTTGTACAATGTGTGCAGGAGGGTTTCCTGACACAACATGTTGACAGGCCAACAAGAGGCGAGGCCACATTGGATTTGGTTTTGGGTAATGAACCAGGCCAGGTGTTAGATCTGGAGGTAGGTGAGCACTTTGGAAACAGTGACCACAATTCGGTGACCTTTACGTTAGTGATGGAAAGGGATAAGTATACCCGGCAGGGCAAGAGTTATAGCTGGGGGAAGGGCAATTATGATGCCATTAGACATGACTTAGGATGTGTAGGTTGGAGAAGTAGGCTGCAAGGGTTGGGCACACTGGATATGTGGAGCTTGTTCAAGGAACAGCTATTGCATGTTCTTGATAAGTACGTACCAGTCAGGCAGGGAGGAAGGGGTCGAGCGAGGGAACCGTGGTTTAACAAAGAAGTGGAATCACTTGTTAAGAGGAAGAAGGAGGCCTATGTGAAGATGAGGCGTGAAGTTTCAGTTGGGGCGCTTGATAGTTACAAGGAAGCAAGGAAGGATCTAAAGAGAGAGCTAAGACGAGCAAGGAGGGGACATGAGAAGTCTTTGGCAGGTAGGATCAAGGAAAACCCAAAAGCTTTCTATAGGTATGTCAGGAATAAAAGAATGACTAGGGTAAGAGTAGGGCCAGTCAAGGACAGTGGTGGGAAGTTGTGTGTGGAGGCTGAGGAGATAAGCGAGATACTAAATACTTTTCGTCAGTATTCACTCAGGAAAAAGATAATGTTGTGGAGGAGAATGCTGAGACCCAGGCTATTAGAATAGATGGCATTGAGGTGTGTAGGGAAGAAGTGTTGGCAATTCTGGACAAGGTGAAAATAGATAAGTCCCCGGGGCCTGATGGGATTTATCCTAGGATTCTCTGGGAAGCCAGGGAAGAGATTGCTGAGCCTTTGGCTTTGATTTTTAGGTCATCATTGGCTACAGGAATAGTGCCAGAGGACTGGAGGATAGCAAATGTGGTCCCTTTGTTCAAGAAGGGGAGTAGAGATAACCCCGGTAACTATAGGCCGGTGAGCCTCACGTCTGTTGTGGGTAAAGTCTTGGAGAGGATTATAAGAGATACGATTTATAATCATCTAGATAGGAATAATATGATTAGGGATAGTCAGCATGTTTTTGTGAAGGGTAGGTCATGCCTCACAAACCTTATCGAGTTCTTTGAGAAGGTGACTGAACAGGTAGACGAGGGTAGAGCAGTTGATGTGGTGTATATGGATTTCAGTAAAGCGTTTGATAAGGTTCCCCACGGTCGTCTATTGCAGAAAATACGGAGGCTGGGGTTTGAGGGTGATTTAGAGATGTGGATCAGAAATTGGCTAGTTGAAAGAAGACAGAGGGTGGTGGTTGATGGCAAATGTTCAGAATGGAGTTCAGTTACGAGTGGCGTACCACAAGGATCTGTTCTGGGGCCGTTGCTGTTTGTCATTTTTATAAATGACCTAGAGGAGGACACAGAAGGTTGGGTGAGTAAATTTGCAGACGACACTAAAGTCGGTGGAGTTGTAGACAGTGTGGAAGGATGTTGCAGGTTACAGAGGGACATAGATAAGCTGCAGAGCTGGGCTGAGAGGTGGCAAATGGAGTTTAATGTAGAGAAGTGTGAGGTGATTCACTTTGGAGAGAATAACAGGAATGCGGAATATTTGGCTAATGGTAAAATTCTTAGCAGTGTGGATGAGCAGAGGGATCTCGGTGTCCATGTACATAGATCCCTGAAAGTTGCCACCCAGGTTGATAGGGTTGTGAAGAAGGCCTATGGTGTGTTGGCCTTTATTGGTAGAGGGATTGAGTTCCGGAGCCATGAGGTCATGTTGCAGCTGTACAAAACTCTACTACGGCCGCATTTGGAGTATTGCGTATAGTTCTGGTCGCCTCATTATAGGAAGGACGTGGAAGCTTTGGAACGGGTGCAGAGGGGATTTACCAGGATGTTGCCTGGTATGGAGGGAAAATCTTATGAGGAAAGGCTGATGGACTTGAGGTTGTTTTCGTTAGAGAGAAGAAGGTTAAGAGGTGACTTAATAGAGGCATACAAAATGATCAGAGGGTTAGATAGGGTGGACAGTGAGAGCCTTCTCCCGCGGATGGAGGTGGCTAACACGAGGGGACATAGCCTTAAATTGAGGGGTAATAGATATAGGACAGACGTCAGAGGTAGGTTTTTTACGCAAAGAGTGGTGAGACCGTGGAATGCCCTACCTGCAACAGTAGTGAACTCGCCAACATTGAGGGCATTTAAAAGTTTATTGGATAAACATATGGATGATAATGGCATAGTGTAGGTTAGATGGCCTTTAGTTTTTGACTTCCCATGTCGGTGCAACATCGTGGGCCGAAGGGCCTGTACTGCGCTGTATCGTTCTATGTTCTATGTTCTATGTGGACCCTGGAACATTGACCTGCTAGTCGTGCCCCTCCCTTAGCCATGGTTCAGTAATAGCTATAATATCCCAGTCCCAGTTACCCATCCATGCCCTGAGTTCATCTGCCTTGCCCATCAGGCCTCTTGCATTGAAATAAATGAAGTTTAATCTAGGCTTCCCTTGACCTCTGCCCTGCATTCTCAGACCATCTGCCTGGTCATGTTTTGTGCACTCTCCCTGTGTTTTATTTTTCATAGTCTTACTGAACCCATTCACTGAATTCCCCACAGTCTCTGTACTGTGATCCTTTTTGATTTTTGACTTTGGTTTCTCTGCCATTCACTTTTCCCCTTACTGCTTTTTGTTTCTGCCCACAAGTTAATTCCCTCTGACTTCCTACATCCCCCTGCCACATTAGTTTAAACCCTCCCCAACGCTAGCACACAACACCCCCGAGGACATTGGTTCCAGTCCTGCCCAGGTGCAGACCATCTGGTTTGTACTAATCCCACCTCCCCCAGAACTAGTTCCGGTGTCCCAGGAATTTCAATCCCTCCCACTTACACCGCCTCTCAAGCCACTTAACCCTTAAATTAACTTACAACAACAACTACAATGCCAAGAGAAAACCAGTCACCAACCAATTACTTCCTGCTGGTTGAGGTGACTGAGTTGACTTCTCCCAGAATCCTCTTCTGCTGCCTCTGCTGGACGTCGGTCTTGTTTGTCACTGGAGGGGTTCTTCGGCTACCCACAGTACAATCGAGGTGACTGAGTTGACTTCTCCCAGAATTAATCTGCTGGCTGTGATATCCTACTTGTCTCTTCACAATGCCTTTTTTTAGGTTAGTGGAGGAGGGAGGGAGGGAAACACTAATCTAGTGTTTTGGGCTTAAACGTTCTTTGATCCCACGTCTTCGGCTACCCACAGTACAGTCAAGGTGACTGAGTTTACTTCTCCCAGAATCCTCTTCTGCCGCCTCCACTGGATCATGATCTAATCATTGAATTTACAGCGCAGAAGGAGGCCATTCGGCCCATCGAGTCTGCACCGGCTCTTTGAAAGAGCATCCTACCCAAGCCCACACCTCCACCCTATCCCAATAACCCAGTAACCCGACCCAACACTAAGAGCAATTTTGGACACTAAGGGCAATTTATCATGGCCAATCCACCTAACCTGCACATCTTGGGACTGTGGGAGGAAACCGGAGCACCCAGAGGAAACCCACGCACACACGGGGAGAACGTGCAGACTCCACACAGACAGTGATCCAAGCCGGGAATCGAACCTGGGACCCTGGAACTGTGAAGCAATTGTGCTAACCACCATGCTACCGTGCTACCCTGTTTCTTCCTGTATTCTTCCTGTTTGTCACTGGAGGGGTTCTTCGGGTACCCTCAGTGCAGTTAAGGAGACTGAGGTGATTTCTCCCAGAATCCTCTTCCGCCGCCTCTGACACACTCCCACTCTGCCTGACGGGAAGGGTGCAGACGATCAAAATGAATTTGCTGCCCAGGTTCCTCTTCCTGTTTTGATTCCTCCTGATCTTCATCCCCAAGGCCTTCTTTAACACAGTAGAAAAAATTATTATGGCATTATACGGGCAGCACGGTAGCATGGTGGTTAGCATAAATGCTTCACAGCTCCAGGGTCCCAGGTTCGGTTCCCGGCTGGGTCACTGTCTGTGCGGAGTCTGCACATCCTCCCCGTGTGTGCGTGGGTTTCCTCCGGGTGCTCCGCTTTCCTCCCACAGTCCAAAGATAGAACATAGAACAGTACAGCACAGAACAGGCCCTTCGGCCCTCAATGTTGTGCCGAGCCATGATCACCCTACTCAACCCACGCATCCACCCTATACCCGTAACCCAACAACCCCCACCTTAACCTTACTTTTATTAGGACACTACGGGCAATTTAGCATGGCCAATCCACCTAACCCACACATCTTTGGACTGTGGGAGGAAACCGGAGCACCCGGAGGAAACCCACGCACACAGGGGGAGGACGTGCAGACTCCACACAGACAGTGACCCAGCCGGGAATCGAACCTGGGACCCTGGAGCTGTGAAGCATTTATGCTAACCACCATGCTACCCTGCTGCCCCAGATGTGCAGGTTAGGTGGATTGGCCATGCTAAATTGCCCGTAGTGTCCTAAAAAGTATGGTTAAGGGGGGAGTTGTTGGGTTACGGGTATAGGGTGGATACGTGGGTTTGAGTAGGGTGATCATTGCTCGGCACAACATCGAGGGCCGAAGGGCCTGTTCTGTGCTGTTCTGTTCTATGTTCTATGTTCTATGTTGTGTGGGGGAAGAGGAACCCAAGGATTCTCAAAAAAGTGCTAGACAAAGAACTAGAAGCATGGGAGGCTTGGCCCTCCCAAACCTGAAATATTACCACTGGGCAGCCACAGCAGAAATAGTGAGGGGATGGGGAAAGGAACCACAAGCTGAATGGGTAAAATAGAGGACACCTCATCTCCAGGGCTGTTTCTCCATTCCCTGGCCACAGCAGCGCTCCCATCCCTACAAGCCAAGCCCTCTATAAGCCCAGGGGTGGTAGCCACGTGGAAACAATTAAGACCAGTCTGATCGAAATGCTCACTATGGTCCCCATCTGCAACAATCACAGGTCAGCGCCAGCCAACATGGGTGCCATCTTCAAAAGATGGAGACAGGAAGGGGGGACTGCTGAGAGTTAGTGACTTCTACACAGACAACAGACTGACGACACGAGACGAACTGACAGAGAAGTTCCAACTGGCCAGGAGGAATGAATTGTGATTTACACAAGTCAAAAACTTCCTTCGTAGGGAAAACAAGGACATGCCCATGGGTGCCGAGACAAACACTACTGAAGGAACTGTTAGACGTGGCAAACTTAGGAGGGGGAAATTGCGGAGACCTATACGGGTGATTGTTCGGAAAAGCACGCTCCCCACGAGACCCAGGTGATTAAGAAGGCAAATGGAATTTTGTCCTTCATTGCTAGAGGGATGGAGATTAAGACTAGGGAGGTTATGTTGCAATTGTATAAGGCGTTAGTGCGGCCACACCTGGAGTATTGTGTTCAGTTTTGGTCTCCATACTTGAGAAAGGATGTACTGGCGCTGGAGGGTGTGCAGAGGATATTCACTGGGTTAATCCCAGAGCTGAAGGGGTTAGATTATGAGGAGAGGTTGAGTAGACTGGGACTGTACTCGTTGGAATTTAGAAGGATGAGGGGGGATCTTATAGAAACATTTAAAATTATGAAGGGAATAGATAGGATAGATGCGGGCAGGTTGTTTCCACTGGCGGGTGACAGCAGAACTAGGGGACATAGCCTTATAGATAGATAGTTTTTTTTGAAGAATAGAGGGTTTAAGGGTTATGGTGTTCGGGCCGGAAAGTGGAGCTGAGTCCACAAAAGATCAGCCATGATCTAATTGAATAGCGGAGCAGGCTCGAGGGGCCAGATGGCCTACTCCTGCTCCTAGTTCTTATGTTCTTATGTTCTTATGAGACGGAATAAGAGAAAAATGGAAGGAGGAGCTGATGAGACCATCAATTTACAAGACACGTGCTTTAAGATATGAACAGTGGTTTTAATCTACTTACAACAGAGCCAGGCATACAGGCTGCAGCACTTCGAGGCCTGCGGGCCTGTGAATTCGGGGAACGAGTGCTTTGAGCCGTGGGAGGGTTAGAGGCTGGGGCTTTCTTCGCCAGACACAATCTGGCATAGTGTCCTTTTCGCCCGCAGCTGCTGCACGTCGCGTTGCGGGCCGGGCAGTGCTGCCGCGGGTGCTGGGGCTGGCCACAAAAGTGGCAGGCTGGGGCAACATTGTGGCTGGGTGGCCGCGTGGCGCAGGCCTGGGGGAGTTGCTGGTCGGGGGCCCATGACGTGGTCGCGGGGTCCGCGGGGAACAAGGTGAGGCTGCGAAATGAGACCTCCATAGTCGTAGCAAGTTCAACAGTATCTTCAAGATTTTGGGCCCCCTTTTCCAGCAGTCACTGGCGCACGTAATTTGATCTCAGGCCTGCAACAAAGACATCGCGGACAGCAAGGTCTCTATGCTCTGCAGCAGTTACAGCCTGATAGTTACAGTCCCGAGATAGAGTTTTTAGTTCTCTGAGGAATTCTTCTAGTGATTCCGTAGGCCGCTGGCGGCGAGTAGTAAACACGTGTCGCGCATAGACCTCATTTACAGGCCTCACATACATTTTGTCAAGTATATGAGCCGGTACAATTTAGTTGAGTGGAAATTCTGTGGCTTACCCTCGCGTGCAGTAGGCTAAGTTTCTGTTCCTCCATCGTTTCAGCTGTGCTTGCTTCAGCCAGGTAGGCCTTAAAACATTGGAGCCAATGCGAAAAGATTTATTTTGCCTCTGCATCCTGTGGGTCAAGTTCCAATCGCTCAGGCTTGAGGGCTGATTCCATGATTGTTCCTTACTGTTTCTTAAGTAGATTAAATTGTTGAGACCATCAATTCACGAGACACGTGCTTTAAGATATGAATAGTGGTTTTAATCTACTTACAACAGAGCCAGCCTGTAACACGATGAACCCTGGATGAACTGGTCGGCTGGCTCTGGGCATCGATCTTTATACAGCAGTCCAGGGGGAGGAGCCGTGGGCGGAGCCAAGGGTGGAGCCCTGTACAAACTCCTATGCATTCCCAGTGCTACTCCCCCTTGTGGTAGGGCAACGCAACTGCGCTTACAATAATATGGTATATATATTACAGTGTGAATTACATTCACCACATTCACCCCCTACAAAAAAATCAAGTCCAGCGAGGGTGGTGGTTCACAAATTGAGTCTGTCCGGTGGTCGAGTCGTCCGCTGTGATCTGCGGAGCACCGGGTTTGCAGCCTCTTGTGGTGGCTGGATGGGTGTTGTGGGTTGGGGTACGATGGCGGACTCCGGGGCCGATTGCATCCGAGCTCCATACCCGTCTGGTTTGACTGGGGACTGAGGGCGCTGGGAGCTAGCCGGTGTGGGGGCGCTGGGAGCTAGCCGATGTGGGTGCGCGAAACAATTGTAGGGAGCTAGTGGGCTCAGGAGCGCGAGGGAGCGGCTGGGTGGGGTGTAGAGTGACCTGTGCAGTGATAGTGGGGATGCTGGATCCAGCGGGTGCTAGGTCCCGGAGGGATACGGTGTCCTGACGGCCGTCAGGGAACTCTACAAAGGCGTACTGGGGATTTGAGTGAAGCAGGCGCACCTTCTCTACAAGGGGGTCAGTTTTGTGCGTCCCGACGTGCTTCCTGAGGAGTACGGGGTCCGGTATCTTCAGCCATGCCAGGGGCTGGTTTAGCTCACAAGGCTAAATCGCTGGCTTTTAAAGCAGACCAAGCAGGCCAGCAGCACGGTTCGATTCCCGTACCAGCCTCCCCGGACAGGCGCCGGAATGTGGCGACTAGGGGCTTTTCACAGTAACTTTATTGAAGCCTACTCGTGACAATAAGCGATTTTCATTTCATTTTCAGAGAGACTCCCGTGGTAGTGCCCCTGGAAAAACTAAAGAGCCGCTCGTGAGGGGTCTGATTGTTCGCGGTGAATAAGAGGGACCTAATAGCGTGGAGCGCGTCTGGGAGGACATCCTGCCAATGGGAGACTGGGAGATTCCTGGACCGGAGGGTCAGTAGGACGGTCTTCCTGACCGTCGCATTCTCCCTCTCCACCTGCCTGTTCCCCCTGGGGTTGTAGCTGGTAGTCCTGCTCGAGGCAATGCCCTTGTCGAGCAGGTACTGACGCAGCTCGTCGCTCATGAAGGATGAACCCCGGTCGCTGTGTACGTATCTGGGGAAACCAAACAGGGTGAAGATACTATGCAGGGCCCTAATGACTGTGTGGGAGGTCATATCGGGACACGGGATAGCAAAGGGGAAGCGGGAGAACTCGTCTATAACGTTTAGGAAGTAAACGTTCCTGTTAGTTGAGGGGAGTGGCCCTTTGAAATCGATCGCGAGGAGTTCAAAGGGCCTAGAAGCCTTGACCAGGTGGGCCCTGTCTGGTTTATAGAAGTGCGGTTTGCACTCCGCACAGATCGGGCAGTCTCTGGTGACAGCTTTTACCTCACCAGTGGAGAAAGGCAGGTTTCGGGCTTTGATATAGTGGGTGAGCCGGGTGACCCCCGGGTGGCAGAGGTCATTGTGGATAACTTTTAGGCGGTCGCTCTGTGCGCTGGCGCACGTCCCGCGGGATAGGGCATCTGGGGGCTCGTTGAGCTTCCCCGGTCGATATTTAATATCGTAGCTATAGGTGGTGACTTCGATCCTCCACCGCAGAATTTTATCGTTTTTAATTTTGCCCCTTTGCGAGTTGTCGAACATGAAGGCAACCAATCTTTGGTCGGTGATGAGGGTGAACCTCCTACCTGCGAGGTAGCGCCTCCAGTGACGGATAGCCTCCACAATGGTTTGTGCTTCCTTTTCGACTGAGGATTGTCGGAGTTCTGAAGCAGAGAGGTTTCGGGAGAAAAATGCGACTGGTCTCCCTGCCTGATTTAATGTGGCTGCAAGAGCTACCTCTGAGGCATCGCTCTCAACCTGGAATGGAGTGGATTCATCCACCGCCCACATGGCCGCTTTGGCGATGTCCTCCTTGATGCAGTTGAAGGCCTGGCGCGCCTCAGCTGACAGGGGAAATAGTGTGGCCTTAAAGAGTGGGCGGGCTTTGTCCGCATATTGAGGGACCCACTGGGCGTAATAGGAAAAAAATCCCAAGCACCGTTTGAGGGCCTTGGGACAATGTGGGAGAGGGAGTTCTGGGCATACGGTCCGGGTCGGGGCCCAGGACTCCGTTTTCCACGGCATATCTGGTCGTGCGGAAAACGCATTTCTCCTTGTTATATGTTAGATTTAGTTTCTGAGCCGTCTGGAGAAAACGGTAGAGGTTGGCGTCGTGGTTCTGCTGGTCATAGCCACAGATGGTAACGTTATCCAAGTACGGGAACATGGCCCGTAGCCCGTACTGGTCCACCATTCGGTCCATTGCTCGTTGGAACACCGAAACCCCATTTGTGACGCCGAAGGGAACCCGGAGGAAATGGAAGAGGCGGCCATCGGACTCGAGCGCCGTGTAGTGGTGGTCCTCCGGGCGGATTGGGAGCTGGTGGTATGCAGACAGGAGCGTAAACCTATTAATGGTCTGACTATAGTCTATGACCATGCGGAATTTTTCCCCGGTCTTGACGACCACCACCTGAGCTCTCCAGGGGCTGTTGCTGGCCTCTATGATCCCCTTCACTGAGGAGCCTTTGGACCTCCGATCGGATGAACACCCTGTCCTGTCGGCTGCATCGCCTGCTGCGAGTGGCTACGGGTTTACAGTCCGGGGTGAGGTTGGCAAAGAGAGGAGGGGGGGAGATTCGCAACGTGGCCAGGCTGCAGATAGTGAGTGGGGGTAGGGGTCCGCCGAAACTGAGGGTGAGACTCTTGAGATTACATTGAAAATCAAGTCCCAATAAGAGTGAGGCGCAGAGTTCGGGCAGGACGTAGAGTTGGAAGTTAGAATAGCTAGCGCCTTGGATTGTGAGAGTCACGGTGGTGCGCCCTTGGATCTGAACAGAGTGGGAGCCCGAAGCGAGGGAGATAGTTTGCTGTGCAGGGAAAACGGGGAGCAAACAGCGTCTTACCAGATCTGGGTGTACGAAGCTCTCAGTGCTCCCGGAGTCGAAAAGGCACGGCGCGTTGTACCCGTTGATTTGGACTGTCGCCATCGAGTTGTGGAGGTGCTTTGGGCGCGATTGGTCCAGTGTGACTGCGCTGAGTTGCGGGTAGTCGGCGGCTCGATCAGCTGTGCTGGAGTGGCCCCGTGATGACTGCCCTCTGAGTTCGTAGTCGTCGAGGTAAGTTTCAGAGTTTGGAGGGGATGGATCCCAAGATGGCCGCCCCCATGAGTCGCACATGGCCGGCCGCATGGAGGTGGATTGCCAAGATGGCCGCCCCCATGAGACGCACATGTTGGGTGGGGGCGGAGTTGGCATACAGGCTGCAGCACTTCGAGGCCTGCGGGCCTGTGAATTTGGGGAACGAGTGCTTTGAGCCGTGGGAGGGTTAGAGGCTGGGGCTTTCTTCGCCAGACACAATCTGGCATAGTGTCCTTTTCGCCCGCAGCTGCTGCACGTCGCGTTGCGAGCTGGGCAGGGCTGCCACGGGTGCTGGGGCTGGCCACAAAAGTGGCAGGCTGGGGCAACATTGTGGCTGGGTGGCCGCGTGGCGCAGGCCTGGGGGAGTTGCTGGTCGGGGGCACATGACGGGTCGCGGGGTCCGCGGGGAACAAGGTGAGGCTGCGAAATGAGACCTCCATAGTCGTAGCAAGTTCAACAGTATCTTCAAGATTTTGGGCCCCCTTTTCCAGCAGTCACTGGCGCACGTAATTTGATCTCAGGCCTGCAACAAAGACATCACGGACAGCAAGGTCTCTATGCTCTGCAGCAGTTACAGCCTGATAGTTACAGTCCCGGGATAGAGTTTTTAGTTCTCTGAGGAATTCTTCTAGTGATTCCGTAGGCCGCTGGCGGCGAGTAGTAAACACGTGTCACGGGTAGACCTCATTTACAGGCCTCACATACATTTTGTCAAGTAGCGCTAGGGCTTCAGTATATGAGCTGGTACAATTTAGTTGAGTGGAAATTCTGTGGCTTACCCTCGCGTGCAGTAGGCTAAGTTTCTGTTCCTCCATCGTTTCAGCTGTGCTTGCTTCAGCCAGGTAGGCCTTAAAACATTGGAGCCAATGCGAAAAGATTTATTTTGCCTCTGCATCCTGTGGGTCAAGTTCCAATCGCTCAGGCTTGAGGGCTGATTCCATGATTGTTCCTTACTGTTTCTTAAGTAGATTAAATTGTTGAGACCATCAATTCACGAGACACGTGCTTTAAGATATGAATAGTGGTTTTAATCTACTTACAACAGAGCCAGCCTGTAACACGATGAACCCTGGATGAACTGGTCGGCTGGCTCTGGGCATCGATCTTTATACAGCAGTTCAGGGGAGGAGCCGTGGGCGGAGCCAAGGGTGGAGCCCTGTACAAACTCCTATGCATTCCCAGTGCTACTCCCCTAGTGGTCGGGCAATGTAACTGCGCTTACAATAATATGGTATCATATATATTACAGTGTGAATTACATTCACCTCAGGAGCTAGGGTTTGAAATAGGGTGGGGACACTGGAGCGAAGCACTGAACAGGGTCAACTCCACATGCGCAAGGCTAAGCTGAATGCGACTGGTATATAGAGTACACCTAACCAGAGCCCGAATGAACAGGTTCTTCCCGGATATGGAGGACAAATGTGAGCGGTGCCAGGGAGGCCCCGCCAACCACGCCCACATATTCTGGGGCATGCCCCAAACTTGTCAGGTTCTGGACAGCCTTCTTCAACACAATGTCCAAGGTTGTGGGGGTGAGAGTGGAGCTGTGCCCAAAAGTGGCAGTCTTTGAGGTATCAGGTCAACCAGAACTTTTTATGGGGAATGGGGCCGACACCATAGCCTTTGCCTCCCTAATCATCTGCCAGAGAATCCTGCTTGGCTGGCGATCAGCAGCACTACCCAAAGCTGCAGACTGGCTGGCAGACCTGTGGGAATTTCTTCAAATTCACCATCTGGGGGTCGGAAGAGGGCTTCCACAAGATATGGAGGCCATTCACAAACCTGTTCCAGGACATGTTTGTAGCCAACAGCCAATAGAGCAAAGGGGAGGGGGCCCCACAAACAGCAACAGGAAGAGAGGAGTGCGTTGTAGAAAGTAAGGAGGCACATAGGCCGACCACACCCTATACGGCCCCCGAGAGAACGTTTGGAAGCACAGGCAGCCGATGTGGTATACCCAAGCAGGATGTAATCTGTGTGTCGTCAAACAACCCTATTATGAATGGCAATGAAAACCAATATTGAGAACATAATATATAAGAGAAAGGGGAGGGGTTTGGGGAGAGCAAGGCGGGTGGGGTGTTGGAGGCTAACTCAAATGCACGTTAACTGTAACGTGTTTGTACAGAACTGTGTATTTCTATTTTTGTTGTGTTTAAAAGGTAATCTGTAATAAAAGCATTTTTTTTTAAAGTACAGTTAGGGGCAAGGGCATAGCACCTTCCCAAATAAACGCCTGTAGACCAATGTTCTGAACTGCCTTGGCCCTCTGTCTGCAAGGCGGTCCAGGGCAGGCGATGCGAGGCACTATTTCCGTGGTCCAGGTCCGCGGGCTGAGTCCGCCATGGAGCACGGCGCGGCCGCTGGTGGACGCCGCCTTACACATGTGCAGCCTCTGACACGGAGATGCGGGGGGGCCATATCGGCAGCTAGAGCTGAGAGCTCTACTACAGCTGCCTGCTAGCCCCTTGCAAGTCGGTGAATATGTGGGGCGGGATTCTCCTGTACCCAGTGGGGCGGGGGGGGGGGTCCCAGGGGACGGAGTTGCGTGACCCTTCCAGGGGCACCTCCCAGGGCCAGATCCCCCCACAACCCCCCAGGAACCCCGGCCGCGCCGCTAGGTCCCACCGGTAAGGGACCTACTCTAATTTACGCCGACGGGACCTGCTACAGTTGAGCGGAACTTCAGCCAATCGTGGGCCGGAGAATTCGGGCAGCCCCGGTGCCCATTGAGTCGCGCCGGACCCCACCATTCTCCGAGGTGGGCGGTGCGACTCACACATGGACAGTTTTTGGGGGGTTGGGAGGATTGTGAGGACGGCGGGTGCGGGATTCATGCCGACACCCGGCGATACTCACACCCAGCGGGGGGGTCGCAGAATCCCGCCCATGGTCTTTTGACGCCAGATTTCCTGGCATAAAAGACCACAGTTTTCATGACGGCATGGAGACACAGTCTGAAAAACAGAGAATCCAGCCCAATAAGAATGAAGGTCAAAACATAAGAGGCTTTGCTTTAAATGGTGGTTCGCAGCATGATTTCTTCACAGTATTCTTGTGAATCAAAGTCTCTGTTTAACAGCCTGCAATGATCTTCCTTGCAGTTTAGTAATATTACTCACAGCCTCTGCTGGGGAGGCCCCTTGCTTCACATCAAACTTTTCTTCCACACCTCTGCCTTTTCTGGAGAAAGAGTTTGTCGGTTCACACCAGCCTCTTCTGCAGAGAGAGTTGGTTCTCATCAGTGGCCTTTTGGTGAGAATCAGCTGGTTAGTTCTGGAAAGAGTTAGCTAGATCACTCCATCCAGCCTGAAGAATCAAACAATAAAACCAAAAACAAACCTTGTGACCATATCAGTGTGACCAGATCCAATCGCCACCTGTTACCAGGCAGAGGACAGCCTCTTTGGCCAATGCATTGGCCAGCCAAACTAATCTTCACTGATGTCAGCCAATCTGCAATCATCATGGTAAACTGGCGCAGCCTTCCAGAACCTTCTGTATGAATTAAAGTTTGAGGCTGTCTTAAAGACATATGCCTATAAATCATTCATGGATCTAAAAGTGTAACAGTGATATGAAAGAATGGGGAAATAAGGGAATAAACAAGAAGAACCTTACAGTGTTCAGGGACAGTTTCACAGTTTTCAGATGACACATTGTACACAGTGAAGAGGACAGTGCAGAACTTCAAAAGGACAGACAAGTTGGTGGAGTGTGCAGATAGGTGGCAGATTCAGCTTAATGCAGAGATGTGTGAGGTGATGCCTTTTGAAAGGAGGAACATGGAGAAACAATGGACTTAACAGAAAAGTACCTAAATATAATATGTGGTGGGTTTTGCTGGGAGTTTCCCGTCAGCTCTGTCATCGAGTTCCCCTCCACTATCAAATGACAGTCACTTTTTTGGGCCCTGGGGAGTTTCGACCCAGTCAAGCCCACAGAATAATTTTTGTCACTGGGAAGCTGAGCCCGCTGGCCAGACCGGTCCCTCAGAGATTGGGCCATCATTTTGAAAGGGAGCCCTGATCTCTAAGTGAGCTTACAGCCCCCATCCATGGGCAATGTCACCCCCCCCCCCCCCCCCCCCACACACACACACACACACACTCACACAAACAGGCATTACCCCATGATGTGTTGGGTAAGCTGGGTCAATGTGGACTGCGTTTGATGCAATATAGAGAGAGACACGCTTCCAACACTTGATGAGATACAACACAATTTTATTTAACATCTAACTATATTATATGCTTAATTGTGGGTTGACACTATGCTGACTTGACTGGAGACCTGAGGCTAGCCTGACCAGACTTACTGACTACCACATGGTGTTTGCACTGGCTGTTGCTCACGGGCTCTGACTGTCTCAGAGGCTGGATCCCCAGAGAGCGGGAAAACTGGTACCCTCTGGCTTTATAGTGGTTGTGTCCTGTCTGGTGATTGGCTGCTGTGTTCGATGGCCGGAACCGTCATTCGCAGTGTGCGGTTCATGAGGAGCTGTGCTGGAGACAACCCAGTGAACAGAGGGGTCGCTCTGTATGCCAACAGCGCCAGGTTGAAATCGGAGCCCGAGTCAGCAGCCTTACACAATAATCTTTTGACGATGTATTTTTCAACCTTCCCATTCGACTGGGGGTAGTGGGGGCTGGATGTGACGTGCTGAAAGTTGTACAGCCTGGCAAAATCTGACCAATCCTGTCTGAAAAAACAGGGGCCGTTGTCACTCATCACCGTGAGTGGTATCCCATGTCGGGAAAAAGTTTCCTTGCATGCCTTGATCACCGCCGCCAACGTGTGGTCAGACAGTCTGACCACTTCGGGATAATTGGAAAAGCAGTCCACTAGGAGGACATAGTCACGCCCCTTGGCATGGAACAGGTCAACACCGACTTTGGACCATGGGGAGGTCACCATCTCATGTTGCTGTAGAGTTTCTTTAGGCTGAGCCGGCTGGAAGTTTTGACAGGTAGGGCAATTGAGGACCGTATTTACATAGAATTTACAGTGCAGGAGGCCATTCGGCCCATCGAGTCTGCACCGGCTCTTGGAAAGAGCATCCTACCCAATGTCAACACCTCCACCCTATCACCATAACCCAGTAACCCCACCCAACACTAAGGGAAATTTTGGACACTAAGGGTAATTTAGCATGGCCAATCCACCTAACCTGCACATCTTTGGACTGTGGGAGGAAACCGGAGCACCCGGAGGAAACCCACGCACACACGGGGAGGATGTGCAGACTCCGCACAGACAGTGACCCAAGCCGGAATCGAACCTGGGACCCTGGTGCTGTGAAGCGATTGTGCTATCCACAATGCTACCGTGCTGCCCTACAATGCTACCGTGCTGCCGTATTGGCGACGTCTTGGCTGATGTCTGGCCAGTATACTGCCTCTTGAGCTCGACGGCGACATTTCCCGACCCCCAGGTGACCCTCGTGCATTTGGCCGAGCACCAAATCTCACATGCTCTGTGGGATCACAATTCTGTCAAGCTTCATGAGGATGCCGCCGACCACCGTCAGATCGTCCTTGACATTGTAAAACTGGGGACACTGCCCCTTCTGCCAGCCATTCATGAGGTGTTGCATCACCCACTGGAGCAGAGGATCCCTGGCCGTCTCCTCACGAATTTGAATGACCCTCTCATCAGAGGCCGGGAAGTTGGAGGCACAGAATTGCACCTGCGCGTTTATTTGACAGACAATGTCAGTCTGCTCACACAGTGTGTTGATAGACCTGGAGAGTGCATGGGCAACAAAGATCTCTTTGCCCGGGGTGTAAACCAGGTCAAAATCGTAGCGGCGCAGCTTGAGAAGGATGCGTTGTAACCGTGGCGTCATGTCATTGAGGTCTTTTTGGATGATGTGAACCAATGGCCTGTGGTCCATCTCAACCGTGAATTAGGGGAGGCCATATACATAATCATGGAACGTGTCGATTCCCGTCCGGAGGCCCAGGCATTCCTTCTCAATCTGAGCGTATCGTTGCTCAGTGGACGTCATAGCTCTAGAGGCATCTGCATCTGGGGCCCAGGAGGGATCCCGCTGGAGGAGTACTGCCCCAATACCATCCTGGCTCGCTTCAGTGGCTATTTTTATTTCCTTGGCAGGGTCGGAAAATACCAGCACCGTGGCCTTGGTGAGTTTCGCCCTTAGCTCACGCCATTCTTTCTCATGAGCGGGCAGCCACTGGAAATCCGTCGTTTTTCTAACGAGATGGCGGAGGGCTGTGGTGTGGGACGCCATGTTGGGGATGAACTTCCCAAGGAAGGTGACCATCCCTAGAAAGCGGAGGACCGCCTTCTTGTCCTCTGGGGTCTTCATGGCGTTGATCGCCGAAACGTTGTCAGCATCCAGCTGCACGCCTTGTTGCGAGATGTGGTCGCCGAGGAATTTGATTTCTGATTGACCGAATGAGCATTTGGCCCTGTTGAGTCGGAGGCCATGCTCGTGGATCCTGTGGAACACCCGGTTGAGGCAATCAATGTGTTCTTGAGGAGTTGTGGACCAGATTATCACATCGTCGACGTACACTCGCTCTACCTCGATGCCCTCCATCATTTGTTCCATGATGCAGTAAAATACCTCTGAGGCAGAGATGATGCCAAAGGGCATTCGGTTGTAGCAGTAATGACCGAATGGGGTATTGAATGTGCACAGCTTGTGACTGGACGTGTCCAGCTGTATTTGCCAGAACCCCTTGTAGACATCCAGCTTCGTGAGGAATTTGGCATGAGCAACCTCGCTGGTTAACTCCTCTCATTTTGGTATTAGGTAATGTTCCCTCATGATGTTGCGGTTTAAATCTTGGTGTCGATACAGATTCGAAGCTCCCCTGACAGTTTCTTGACGCAAACCATGGAGCTAACCCAGTCCGTGGGTTCCGTGACCTTTGATTTGATGCCCTGGTCCTGGAGGTCTTGCAACTGCTGCTTGAGGCGATCCTTGAGGGGTGCCGGCACCCAACACGGTGCATGAACCACAAGGGTAGCGTTTGGCTCAAGCAGGATTTTGTATCTGTATGGGAGTGTGCCCATACCTTCGAACACGCTCTGGTATTTCGCTATGATGTCATCAAGTTGAGCCTGGAAGTTTTCATCAGGTGAGGCCGTTGCCTGTGCGGATGACATGGTGTGGACTCGCTGAACCAGGTTCAGGAGTTTGCAGGCCCGAGCACCGAGCAGGGATGCTCTGTCAGGCCCGAGCACCGAGCAGGGATGCTCTGTCAGGGCCTACGATTTCAAATTACAGCGTTGCTTTCAATGACCTAATGGACACCGCAAGCTGGCATGAGCCACTGGCAGCAATGGCATTGCCATTGTAGTCGAGGAGCTGGCAGGCCGGTAGAAGAATGCTTGGTCTGACGCGGATGGTGTCAAGGTCAGATTTTGAAGTGAGGTTTGCTGAAGCGCCGGTGTCCAGTTTGAAACGGATGCGAACAGTAAGGGTAGCACACTACTCGTTTTCCGGATCAATGCTCAGGATTGGGAGGTGTTTCACCATCGTTGAGAGAGGCAGCGCATGCTTAGTAATGATGCCCACCCGGAATGGGGTTTTGAGGCACTCAGCATCTGGTGGGCTGTCGGGATCGGAGTCTGTGAGAGTTGCTGTACCGAACGGACGCTTCTGCGCCGTGGCTGGGATTGCTGGATGTTGGGCAGTGGAGCAGATCTGCAAAGAGCTGCGTAGTGGCCAAGCTTGCCACACTGGAGACAGTGTTGTGATTTTGCCGGACATTGCTGTTTTAAATGGGCGGAGCCACAATTCAGACACGTCATGACACCGACGTCAGCGCGTTCCGTGCGCCAACATGCATGCGCAGTGCGGTGGAACGATGTACGCATCTGCGCAGGCTGGTCGTCGGTCTCACCGTCCCCTCGGTCATGGTGCGCATGCGCTGGAGCCAGGGAAAAGCGCGCAAAATGGCCACTGTCATCAAGATGCGATAGCCTGCACCCATTCTGCATCGTGGGGGTTTAACTTTTCCGTTTCTGCCGCCCTGATGTGGGAGTACCGGTTGTTAGCGTGCTCGTGAAGAACACACGTTTCAATGGCGATGGTGAGGGTGAGCTGCTTAACTTTCAGGAGCTCCTGGCAAAGGGAATCGGAGTGGACCCCGAAAACGATCTGATCCTGGATCATGGAATCAGTTGTCGAGTCATAGTTACATGACTGCGCGAGGATGCGGAGATGGGTCAAAAAGGACTGAAAAGGTTCATCCTTACCTTGGAGTCTGCACGTCCTCCCCCTGTGTGCGTGGGTTTCCTCCGGGTGCTCCGGTTTCCTCCCACAGTCCAAAGATGTGCGGGTTAGGTGGATTGGCCATGCTAAATTGCCCGTAGTGTCCTAAAAAGTAAGGTTAGGGGAGGCGTTGTTGGGTTACGGGTATAGGGTGGATCCGTGGGTTTGAGTAGGGTGATCATGGCTCGGCACAACATTGGGGACCGAAGGGCCTGTTCTGTGCTGCACTGTTCTATGTTCTATGTTCTATGTTCTACCCTGAAGCCTCTGCTGGAAAATGTACCGTTCAAAGCTCTCATTCACCTCAATGTTGCAGTGGCTGTCCAACTTCAGCAGGACTGTTTTAAATTTCGCCTTGTCTTCGCCTTCAGCGAATGTGAGGGAGTTGTAGATGTGGATAGCGTGGTCCCCGGCTGTAGAAAGGAAGAGTGCGATCTTCCTGGCATCTGATGCGGCCTTGAGGTCAGTAGCTTCAAGATACAGCTGGAAGTTCTGCTTGAAACTATCCCAGTTTTCACCGAGGTTGCCGGCGATGCGGAGCTGCGGAGGAGGGCGGATGCTGTCCATGTTACCGGATGGCTGATTGCTGGTCAAGGTAGATTACCTCAAGGTGAGTCCATCAATTCTCAACATCCAGACCTGGTACCATTGTGTGTTGGGTAAGCTGGGTCTATGTGGACTGCATTTGATGCAGTGTAGAGAGAGACAGGCTTCAAACACTGGATGAGATGCAACACAATTTTATTTAACATCTAACTATATTACATGCTCAACTGTGGGTTGACACTATGCTGACTTGACTGGGGACCTGAGGCTAACCTGACCAGACTAACTGACTTCCACATGGTGTTTGTTCTAGTTGCTGCTCACGAGCTCTGACTGTCTCAGAGGCTGGATCCCAAGAGAGCGGGAAAACTGGTGCCCTCTGGCTTTATAGTGTCCTGTCTGGTGATTGGCTGCTGTGTTCTCTGTGCTCACTGGTCATCCTGTGTGTCAACCACTGCTTGTCTGCACTCCGTCATATACATGGATGTATATTATGACACCCCACACACCCCCAAGTGAGGACAGTTGAGTTGAGTTCTCTGTGATTTCTATGAGCCTGTTACAAATCCTAACCACTGTTCACAATCTCCTCCCACTCTTCAGTCTAGTTTTATCTGGATTTCCCCAGTCTCTGCCCCTCCCTTCTGTTTCTCTCAGTTGGAAAGTCCCTGAACTCATTCAGGAAGTTGTTGATCAAACTGGTTTCTATTCAGCAGAATCTCTCACAAACCAGGATTTAAATCTTGTTGCTGTTATTTCAAAAACAGCAACAGGTAGTTGGGTGTCAGAGATGTTACAAAACCCACTTAGTGTTGCCTGCCTCAGAGTGTCTCTCCCCTCAGAGTGTCTCCCTCCCCCTCAGAGTATCTCTCTTCCTGTCAGTGTATCCCTCCTTTCAGAGTGTCTCCCCATTCAGACTGTCTCCCAGCCTCAAGAGTATCTCTCCCCCGCAGTGTGTCCTCCTTTCAGAGTACCTCCCTGCCTCAGTGTCTCCCCCACAGAGTCTCTCCTGTCATGATATGCAAAATGCAGCTAATGAACAAATAGAATAGGACACGACCAATGAACAGTCAGGACACTGAGGGGTGGTGTCTCACGATAAAAGGGGTGAGGCACTTTCCACAGACCAAGATCTACAGAGTGAGACAGGGCATATCCTCAGCATCACACCCCAGCACGTGGCTTAGAGCAAGGCTGGTTCAGTTAGACTGAGTTACTACATTTTGATTAGCAGAGAGTCAAACTCATTGAGAACTGTGCTAATAGTTCAATAAAACATCTGGAGCATCTTTTACTCAAAACTGCATCAAGTGGCAGCTTGTGTCATTCCAAATTACATAACACAACATGATACTAGGTGTCTGTTCAGTCTAATTAGTTCAACTCAACAAGATCCGTGACAACCAGCGAATGTATACCGGCACAATGGAAAAGATTCAGGCTCCTCACCAGCTCAGGACCTCCGGCAATCTCAGTGCCAACTGGCGGACATTCAAGCAGAAATTTCAGCTTTACGTCGAGGCATCAGACCTCAATGGTGTGCCTGATGCACGGAAGATAGCTCTTTTCCTCACCACAGCTGGTGATCATGCCTTGGAAATATTCAACTCCTTCCACTTCGCCGAAGACTACGGCAAGACAAAGTTTCAGACCATCCTGGACAAGTTTGACAGCCACTGTGAGGTGGACACCAACGAGATCTTCGAGCGCTACATATTCAAGCAGCAATTGCAAGGTAAAGACGAATCCTTCAACTCATACTTAACTAACCTTAGACTGCTAGTGCAATCCCGCAACTTCAGTGGTATCACTGACTCCATGATCAGAGACCAAATCGTTTTTGGAGTTCACTCTGATCCTCAGAGAGGATATGACCCTGCCAGTCGCGATTGAAACACGCACTGTGCATGAGCACGCTGAAAATCGCTATTCCCAGTACAAAATGGCAGAAAATGATAAACTAGCCTCCCACGAGGCGGAGAGTGTGCAGACCATCTCCCGGATGCAACGCCTCAACATTGATGAAAGCGGCCATTTTGCGCGCTCTTCCCGGGACGCGACGCATGCGCGATGCGAATGGGATAATGAAGCGGCCGAAACACACACTGCGCAGGTGCAGAGGTTGTACTCCTGGGAAGGACACAGAATTAAGGGTCTATCAGGACACTGGGGTGGACTTTGCAAAAAAGAGAGCCATATTTAATAAAGCAAAATCGGTACTCTGTAAGAGTGGGGTGAGGTTTGGCATGTTTCCGGCCAGACTCTGGGTAACATACAAGGGGAAAGAACAATACTTCGGCACCCCGGCGGAGGCTGAGGAGGTCGTGAAAATGAACAACCGAGAGAAGGAACAAATGCAGCAACGGTGAGGGCCAGAGGGAAAAAGACAGAAAGCAGAGGACGAATTGGGACTGGATTGTATGGATTCTGTGCTTGCGCGGGACTGTGCTGCCTCGATCTCGGATTAAAGTAGGAAGACAGAAAGAAGGGAGAGAAGACAGGGCAAACAGGTGAGGGGGCGAGGAAGAGAACGGAGACAGGCAGACAGAATAGGGACAGGGCGAGATCAGTCTAGGGGGAAGCCACCCTACTAGCAGGGAGGGCTAGAACGGGAAGACAAGCAGTAAAGGGGCCGCGGCACACCTCTTAGGGGAGAGGGAGCATCTGGTCAAGGGGTGGAGAGGCACAAGAGGGGGGAATACACAGAACAGAAAAGGGGCAGAAAGACAGTAAAGGGTTGGCAGCGAAACAGGTGCCAGCCTCGGCAGGCATGGGGCAGGCTGAGGAATCAAGATGGCGTGGCAAGCAGCCACTTTGGAGGGTCCCCAAAACAAAGGGGTGCCCCTGAGTGCAGGGGCGCACCGACCTGGCATCCACACAGTTGGCGGCCATGTTGGGTGGCCCCTGGACAAAGGGAAACCCTCATGGTGAGAGCAGCGATCGCGACCATTTTGGACGGTCCCCTAACAAAGGGAAACCTCAGAGTGCAGGGGCACATCCAACAGGTAAGTATGGGTGACCCCACAGGACCGGGGGAACAGAAACCCCCCCACCAGGATTGTTACCCGGAATGAAATTAAATTAAATGAAAATCGCTTCTTGTCAGGAGTAGGCTTCAATGAAGTTACTGTGAAAAGCTCCTAGTCGCCACATTCCGGCACCTGTTCGGGGATGCTGTTACGGGAATCGAACCGTGCTGCTGGCCTGCCTTGGTCTGCTTTCAAAGCCAGGGATTTAGCCCAGTGTGAATGGAATGGGACTTAATGGCCCAGTGAAAACATCCAGAGTCTTCTCACACCTGAGAAGCCTGAAGGCGGACATAGTCTACTTGTAGGAGGCACACCTGAGGGAGAAGGACATATTACTGGTACGGAAGGGCTGGGTGGGACAGATGTACCATTCACGCTATGGATCGAGGGCTAGGGGTGTAGCCATATTGATCAACAAGGAGGCGAGATTCACGGAGACTAGGACGATTACGGACCCAGGGGGAGGGTATGTCATGGTCAGCGGCATCCTGGGAGGGTCACCGGTGAACGTGTATGCTCCCTGCTGGGACGACACAAACGTTATAAAAAATACCATGGCGGAAATCCATCTCGATCTTCATACCTAAGGCCTTCTTCCAAAATGAAGATAGTCTGATTATGGTGTTTGTGTGGGGAGGCAAGAATCCAAGAGTCCCCAAATCAACACGGCAAATGAAGGGAGGCCTGGCACTGCCAAACCTGCAATATTACCACTGGGCGGCAACAGCGGAAAGAGTGAGAGGCTGAGGGCACACACCCAACTCGGAATGGATGCAAATGGAGGAGGCCTCCTGCAAGGGGACGGCCCTCCGGACCCTCGCCACGACAGCACTCCCATCCCCCTCGACGAAATACACATCGAGCCCAGTGGTAGCGGCTACACTAAAAACGTGGGGCCAACTAAACCAGCCTTTCGGGCTGACCAAAACACCCCCCTTGGCCCCCATCTACGGGAACCACAGATTCCCGCCAACCATGCTGGAGGCAACTTTTAAAGAATGGAGACAGGACAGGGAATGCTGACAGTCAGGGACTTCTACACAGGACACAGAATAGCGACGCTGAACAAACTGACAGAGGAATGGGAACTACCGAGAGGACAGGAAATGAGGCACTTACAAATAAAACACTTCCTCTGCAAAGAGACAGCATGATACCCATGGGCCCTGGAGATCACCTGCTGAGCATGGACAATAAGGAAGAGGGACTCTGTGGGAAAATGTACAGAGAGTTACTGTACACAGCCCAAACACCACTGGACGAGACCAGAAGGAAATGGGAGGACGAACTGGGGACAGAAGTGGGGTGGGGACTCTGGAGCGAAGCACTGAGCACTCCACCTCCTCCTGCACAGGGCTCACCCTCATGCAGTTCAAAGTAGTGCACAAAGCGCACCTGACCAGAACCCGAATGAGCAGGTTCTTCCCAGAGGTAGAGCACAAATGTGAACCGTGCCAGAGGGGCCTGGCCAACCACATCCTTGTTCTGGCCTTGTTCCAAACTTGTTGGCTTCTGGACAGCCTTCTCCGAGGCAATGTCTAAGGTTGTGGGGGTAAGGGTGAAGCCATGCCCAAATGTGGCAATCTTCTGGGTATCAGAGTAGCCAGAGCTACACATGGGGAAGAGAGCCGACATCCTTGCTTTCGCTTCCCTCATCGCACACCGGAGAATCCTGCTCGGCTGGCGATCAGCAACGCCACCCACCAGGGCCGGCCCAAGGTACCGGCAACTCGGGCAGTCGCCCGGGGCGCCATGTGCTCGGGGGCGCCAGAGACTCGGGTCCCGCGCATGCGCATTTGGGCCGGTGCCAACCAGCGCATGCGCGGTGGCCGCTCTCCCCCAGGGCGGCCCCCTCTGCCCCCCCCCTCCGGCCGCCCCCCCCTCCGTCCACCCCTCGCCCCCCCCCTCCGTCCACCCCTCGCCCCCCCCCCCTGCCCCTCGCCCCCCCTGCCTCGCCCCGCCCCCCCCCCCCCCCAAGGGTGCTGAAGTTCAGCTTGCCCGGGGCGCCAGCAACCCTAGGGCCGGCGCTGCCACCCACAGCTGCAGACTGGCTCGCTGACCTCTCGGAATTCCTCCACCTGGAGAAGATGAATTATGCCATCTGAGGGTGGGAGGAAGGCTTCCTCACTGCATATGGGCAATCTGTCAGTCTGTTCCAAAACCTGTTCGAGGCCAGCAACAGCCAGTAGAAAGGGAAACGGGAAAAGAAAGACGGACAAGGAGGACCTCCAGAAACGCACTACCCAGGGAGGAGGGGTGAGGGGAGAAGGCGGCAGAGAGCCTGAGAGGGACAAAGTGAGACAACACTAGAGATAGGGGGGAGGGGGGCAAACTCCCCAATCCACAAAAAGAACACAGCTGAAACATACGGAGGAAGAACAGAAATAGGAGTGGGGGAACAAGGAGAAGGGGGCGCACCCCACCCCCCTCCCCCAGATCGACCAGGGAGGACCGTCGGGGGAGGGGGGGGGGGGGGGTGGTTGGGCAGGGGGGAGGTTAGGGAAAAGGGGGCTGGGGAGAACACACCGAACCAGACGGCAACAATATGGAAATAATGGAAAGTCAGACAAAGCCTGTTTTTACATTATATAATAAATAAAAGTGAACAGCAAATGTACATAACTCTGAAAATGGCAAAAAAAAGTTTTATTTATTTATTCACGTTCACACCAATTCTGGCCATGGCAGCACAGTATTTCCAGAGTACAGTGTTGTTGGGCAAAGCAGCATGATGCTCCCTCTCTGGGCCAGCCTTTATTCTGGTTTCTGCTCAGCCCCAGCTGCAGCAGGCCTCCGCCCACCGGTGAGGAAGCTCAAATTCCACCCCTTCGCGGGGGGGGGGGGGAATCAATCAAGGGCCTGGGCCTCACGGGAGTTATTACAAATGTTAACCAGGATTTGATAGGACAGACATAGAGAAGCTATTTTCACTCAAAGGGTTGCCGCTGTGGAATTTGGAACAATTGGATATTTTCAGGCTCAGATTGTTGTTGGGTTGGAGTATGAGGGAATATGGAGTAAATGGAGTTCATACACAGATCAGTCAGGATCTGATTGGATGGTGCAGCAGGGCCCGAGGGGCTGAATGGTCTCTCGCTGTTCCGAATGTTCTTTATTCTGTCAAGTTCGGATCAAACTACATTCAATTTCTTGTTTGATTGTAAAGTTTACTCACAGCGACTGATGATGTAATTGAAAGTATTTTTCTGATTGGATAATTTTCACTAACGCAACCTATCCAAACCTCTTCTACTCAGAGACTGATGGCTCAAACAGACTCTTTATTCCAATTGGAGACTGATTTACCAGTAAACCAATAGGACAGGATCAACAGCGGCTGTCTGTTCGATGAGGATTTTCCGCAACCTCATCAAACAAAACCTCACCAAACACTGTCCAGGGAAGCAACAATGAGGAGATTAATGTTGCTTGTCATTCTGTGTGGAGCGGTCTCTGCAGGTGAGTAATGGGGTCAGACAGGGTCTCAGTGTCTGGGTACTGGGGTATTAGCTCAGTCAGTGAGTAATGGGGTCAGAGAGGGCCTCAGTATCTGGGTACTGGGGTATTAACCCTCAGTCAGTGGGTAATGGGGTCAGAGAGGGTCACAGTGTCTGGGTACTGGGGTATTAACCCTCAGTCAGTGACTAATGGGGTCAGAGAGGGTCTGTGTCTGGGTACTGGGGTATTAACCCTCAGTCAGTAAGTAATGGGGTCAGAGAGGGTCACTGTCTGGGTACTGGGGTATTAACCCTCAGTCAGTGACTAATGGGGTCAGAGAGGGTCTGTGTCTGGGTACTGGGGTATTAACCCTCAGTCAGTGGGTAATGGGGTCAGAGAGGGTGTCAGTGTCTGGGTACTGGGGTATTAACCCTCAGTCAGTGGGTAATGGGGTCAGAGAGAGTGTCAGTGTCTGGGTATTGGGGTATTAACCCTCAGTCAGTGAGTAATGGGGTCAGAGAGGGTCTGTGTCTGGGTACTGGGGTATTAACCCTCAGTCAGTGGGTAATGGGGTCAGAGAGGGTCTCAGTGTCTGGGTATCATAGAATTTACAGTGCAGAAGGAGGCCATTCGGCCCATCGAGTCTGCACCAGCTCTTGGAAAGAGCACCCTACCCAAGGTCAACACCTCCACCCTATCACCATAACCCAGTAACCCCACCCAACACTAATGGCAATTTATCATGGCCAATCCACCTAACCTGCACATCTTTGGACTGTGGGAGGAAACCGGAGCACCGGGAGGAAACCCACGCACACACGGGGAGGATGTGCAGACTCCGCACAGACAGTGACCCAAGCCGGAATCGAACCTGGGACCCGAGAGCTGTGAAGCGATTGTGCTATCCACAATGCTACCGTGCTGCCCAGGGTACTGGGGTATTAACCCTCAGTCTGTGGGGAATGGGGTCATAGAATCATAGAATTTACAGTGCAGAAGGAGGCCATTCAGCCCATCGAGTCTGCACTGGCCTTTGGAAAGAGCACCCTACTTAAGACCATGCCTCCACCCTATTCCCGTAAGGGCAATTTATCAGGGCGAATCCACCTAACCCGCACATCTTTGGACTGTGGGAGGAAACCGGAGCACCCGGAGGAAACCCACTCAGTAATGGGGTGAATGTGCAGACTCCGCACAGACAGTGACCCAAGCCGGAAATCGACCCTGGGACCCGAGAGCTGTGAAGCAAATGTGCTAAACACTGTGCTGCCCACACAGAGAGGGTCTCAGTGTCTGGGTACTGGGGTATTAACCCTCAGTCAGTGGGTAATGGGGTCAGAGAGGGTCTCAGTGTCTGGGTACTGGGGTATTAACCCTCAGTGGGTAATGGGGTCAGAGAGGGTCTCCGTGTCTGGGTACTGGGGTATTAACCATGTTCTATGTGACTGGACCGCAGTCTCTCTGTGAGTTGGGACCCTGGAGCTGTGAAGCATTGATGCTAACCACTATGCTACCGTGCTGCCCATGACTGGACAGCTCTCTCTCCCTGTAGGGTTTGTGTTTTAGTGTTCATGTCCTGATCTCTCTTTGTCTTTCTCTGTTTCACTCTCTCACACTCTCTCTCTCACTCCGTGGGTTTGGTGTTTTGTAGAATCCGCTAAAGCAGCACACCTGGATCAGGTGGACCTGAACCCCACCTGGACCTGCACCTGGAATCTAATTTCATTTCATTTCATTTTCATCATCCAGGCAGAACACAAACATTCTTGGTGGATTTCCCTGTTCCTGAGGCCAACGGGGGATCCACGGGTGTTTCAAGATGGGAAAATCAACGTGAACCCCTCCCGGTCAGGAGCTAGCACCAGCACCACGTGGAACACCCACTGATCGCGCAGAAAATGGAGGTGAATCGGCGGGTCCTGGGCCACGCAAGCTCAGGGCTGACGAGCTGCACTCGTCGCACTGAAAACACGGCGCCTGCTGCTTGAACCCTAACCCGCCCACCCCGGCCCCAGAGCCCACCACTCCCCCAGCAGAAGCCCCCGGCGAGCAGCATGGATCCCAGCGACACTGCAGCCGGCACGCCAGGTTCCCAACCGCTGGGACCACACGTGGCTCGCGCTGTCGGGAATTCAGCCCATGGGGGGAATGGGCGGAGAATCACGGGTGGGCCAGCTGATGATGCGCCAACAGCATTGTGACTGCACGCGTCGCCATGATGCCGATTTGGAGGGGGCAGAGCATAGCGAACCTGGGTCCAACTGGCGCCTGCCCCGATTCCGGCGTCGGAAGCCATTCTCCGCTTGATTGCCATTCCCAATTTTGGCGTTGGGCTACAGAGTATTCCGCTCTATTTATTCACAATATTACACTCCACACTCCCGGAAGGGCCTCCTCTGCTCCCAGGCTGGGGTTTTTATTTGAGAGAGCTCAGCTCTCAGTTAATGGTGGAACCCGCCCCCTCGTTACCAGGGGAACTCTCATTCAGAGAAGGTCATCTAGAGTCTAATTGTCCTTATCTTGTGACCTTCCTGAGGGTTATTATATCCCCCAAATCCGGAGATATGTCCATGTCCATATCTGCGACTGGGACAAAACCAGGGATGTACTTCTGAGGCTATGTAAGGCTCTGGTCAGACCCCATTTGGAATATTAGGAGCAGTTTTAGGCCTCGTATCTAAGCAAGGATTTCTTCAGCCAAAGGGTGGTGAATCTGTGGAACTCTTTGTCGCTGAAGGCTGTGGAGGCCAAATCACTGAGTGTCTTTAAGACAGATAGATAGGCTCTTGATTAATCAGGGGTCAGGAGTTATGGGGACAAGGGAGGAGAATGGGAATGAGAAAATATCAGCCATTATTGAAGGGCGGAGCAGATTCGATGGGCCGAGTGGCCTAATTCCGCTCCTATGTCTTATGGTCCAGGCGTCCGAGCCCGGAGATGGTCGAGGCGTCCGAGCCCGGAGATGGTCGAGGCGTCCGAGTCCGGAGATGGTCCAGGCGTCCGAGTCCGGAGATGGTCGAGGCGTCCGAGTCCGGAGATGGTCGAGGCGTCCGAGTCCGGAGATGGTCGAGGCGTCCGAGTCCGGAGATGGTCCAGGCGTCCGAGCCCGGAGGTGGTCGAGGCGTCCGAGTCCGGAGATGGTCCAGGCGTCCGAGTCCGGAGATGGTCCAGGCGTCCGAGCCCGGAGGTGGTCGAGGCGTCCGAGCCCGGAGGTGGTCGAGGCGTCCGAGCCCGGAGGTGGTCGAGGCGTCCGAGCCCGGAGGTGGTCCAGGCGTCCGAGCCCGGAGGTGGTCGAGGCGTCCGAGCCCGGAGGTGGTCGAGGCGTCCGAGCCCGGAGATGGTCGAGGCGTCCGAGCCCGGAGGTGGTCGAGGCGTCCGAGCCCGGAGGTGGTCGAGGCGTCCGAGCCCGGAGGTGGTCGAGGCGTCCGAGCCCGGAGGTGGTCGAGGCGTCCGAGCCCGGAGGTGGTCGAGGCGTCCGAGCCCGGAGGTGGTCGAGGCGTCCGAGCCCGGAGGTGGTCGAGGCGTCCGAGCCCGGAGGTGGTCGAGGCGTCCGAGCCCGGAGGTGGTCGAGGCGTCCGAGCCCGGAGGTGGTCGAGGCGTCCGAGCCCGGAGGTGGTCGAGGCGTCCGAGCCCGGAGGTGGTCGAGGCGTCCGAGCCCGGAGATGGTCGAGGCGTCCGAGCCCGGAGGTGGTCGAGGCGTCCGAGCCCGGAGGTGGTCGAGGCGTCCGAGCCCGGAGGTGGTCGAGGCGTCCGAGCCCGGAGGTGGTCGAGGCGTCCGAGCCCGGAGGTGGTCGAGGCGTCCGAGCCCGGAGGTGGTCGAGGCGTCCGAGCCCGGAGGTTGTCCAGGCGTCCGAGCCCGGAGATGGTCCAGGCGTCCGAGCCCGGAGGTGGTCGAGGCGTCTGAGCCCGGAGACGGCCATCCAAGACCAAAACGAAACGTCTGTACCGGACTGGGGAGCATCGCCTTCAGGCAGAACGTCTCGGTGGGGTCATAGGTGCTGCAACAGACACCGTTGGCTCGGGTGGTGGCAACATGTCCATGTCGACCTCTGAATCAGTGTCCAAGGGTTTCTCGTAGTTCATCATTTCACCGTCCTGTACGTCCAAGACCAGTTTTCTCTACGGTAGGTGCATCCAAAACCAATGCTGGCGACTGGGCGGAGGTGTCAGTTTGAGCTGGGGGCAGTTTTGGGCTGATAACTCTACAATCGGAACTGGCAATTCTTGGATGCGACTTTGCAGGTGGCCCACATGTTGATGAATGAAATGAAATGAAATGAAATTGCTTATTGTCATGAGTAGGCTTCAAATGAAGTTACTGTGAAAAGCCCCTAGTTGCCACATTCCGGCGCCTGTTCGGGGAGGCTGGTACGGGATTTGTGTCCTTGTGCCCGCACTCGATGGAGACTGGTACCATCTGGGCCAACACAACGGCTGGTGTCCCAGTGGCTCATTCTCCAAAATTCCGGATTTACACTGAATTTCCCACCGCGAAGGTGAATAAAGGCGAACGTCATCAAGCGTCAGTCTCGGCTCGATCCTGGCCCCGGTGGAATTTCCCACCAATGTCCGGTGGGACGAAACTTAAAGGTGTTCGCAAAGGATCGAACCAAGACGAAGGAATGCAATACAGCCTGCGGTGGGCCTCCTATTCATTGTCCACGGAGGGGCCTGGTCCCTTTGGTGGCGGTTTCGCCTAGTGGGGTGGCAGGATAGAGGGCCCTCTCTAGGCCGGCTGTTCCCTGGTATCCAACGGCTGGTGGTCACCAGCCAGGAATGATATTCCCGGTCACCGTATTGTGTCATTCCGGGCCTCAGAGGTGGTGCCCTGTGTCACTGTGGAGGGCGCCCACTGTCGGGGCTCTGCCTCCGGAGCGGGAGCCAGTGGCGGGCAGTTTGATAGCCGAGGTTCAGACCACCATTCGTCTGAGCTCCTGGAACCCCGTTTGCCGGGCTTTCACGGGAGATGGCAATCTCCACAGTGCTTTGCAATATCAGGTCAGTGACGCCCAGAACTTTTCTCTGTGTGTCGCCGGCACAGATTCCACAAACTAATCTGTCTCGCAGTGATTCATTAAGATCGGCACCAAAAGCACGGTGGCACAGTGGTTAGCATTGCTGCCTACGGCGCTGAGGACCCGGGTTCGAATCCCGGCCCTGGGTCACTGTCCGTGTGGAGTTTGCACATTCTCCCCGTGTCTGCGTGGGTTTCACCCCCACAACCCAAAGATGTGCAGAGTAGGTAGATTGGCCACACTAAATTGCCCCTTAATTGGAAAAAATAATTGGGTACTCTAAATTTATAAAAAAAAAAAAAAGATCGGCACCAAATTCGCATGTTTCTGCTGATTTTCGCAGGTGAGCCATGAAGTTGCTGGTCGATTCCGACTGGGTCTGAGCGGCTGTGAGGAATCTTCGGACGATTAATAGCGGTTGCGGGTCTAGATGCCCCTTCACTGAGGCCACCAACGCGGTGAACAGCCAGGTATCCAGCGGCTGTGGGTGGGTGAGGCTCTTAATGAGGCTGTATGTGGACCCCGCCCCCGCAAGCCGTAAGCAACACCATTGTCCGTTGCACATTCCCGTCGATCCCATTTGTACGCAAAATGTATTGCATTTTTTCGACATCCCCAGTCATCAACCTCTGCCTGAAAAGGCTCAAGTTTACCAATGGGTGGCATGTCAGCGGAAGGATGCGAGGCCTCTCTAAGTGGCTCTGATGTGTAGTGTCTGGCGTCGGCAGCAGCTCCATTTATTCTCATCAGCCAGGTGGTAAATAAAGATTCTATTTATTCCCAATATTACACTCTCCGCTCCCCAAAGGGCCTCCACCCCGAGCTGCTCCCAGGCAGCGGCTTTATACTGGAGAGCTGAGCTTCCAGTTAAGGGAGAAACCCTGGGAGACCTCCGATTCGGATGAGGTCATCTGGAATCTAATTGTCCTTATCTTGTGACAGGTTCATATCCAGATGTCTATCTGTCTCTCTGGGGTTGGTGTTTTGGGGTTCTTGTCCTGATCTCTCTCTCTCAATCTCTCTCACTCTCTCTCTTTTTCTCTTTCTCTTTCTTTCTCTCTCTCTCTCTGGGGTTGGTGTTTTAGAGTTAATGTCCTGATGTCTTTCTTATTCTTTGTGTTTCAGGCTCTCATTCTCTGCATTATTTCTACACTGCTATGTCCCCTATTCCTGGCGTACCTGACTTTGTTGTTGTGGGTTATATGGACGACGTGCAGATTGTTTACTATGACAGTGTTCGGAAGGAGATGATTCCTTCACAGCGCTGGATCGCAGAGAATGAGGGACCCGCATACTGGGAGCGGTACACGCGGGAGGCACAGGAATGGGAGCAATGGGGAAGGGCCAATATTCAGATCCTAATGAAGAAGACCAACCAGACTAGTGGTGAGTTCTCATCCTCCGTCGCATGTATTTTTCTTGTGACTTAGGTTCAGTAATGTGGTGATGGCTTGGTTTGTGAGGTCAGGAAATGGTGGCCAATATCAGTGGTCTGATATCTGAGTGAAGGTATAGGGAGGGGTCCGTTTGTCCGATGGAGATGGGGGACATGATCTCTCTGGAGAATGGGGCAGAAAGGTGTGATGCCCGCTCAAGATGGGAGAGAATGTCTTTGCCCTGTTGAGGGGCTAACCAGTGGACTGTGGGGGGATTGTTGAGAGGAGGCTGTGCTCTTTGGGCAGAGTGTGGAACATTTGGTTCCCCTGGGGATGGGTTATCATTATTTCAGTGCATTCTGGAGATTGGGGTGTCCCATGGAGGAATGTGGGCACTTTCAGTGCCCTGGAGGAAGGGTGTGTATCCATGTCTCAGGGTGATGAGACTGTGATCTGGTGCCTCAGAGAGATTGGTATGGGAAGGCAGGTGCCCCTGGGTTGGGGAGGGTGGTTTCAGTGTTCTGGGGAGAGGAAAAACAACAATTCCCAGTTCATCACCACACTGACATTGCGTGTGAGGAATAGGGTGCGATCCAGCAGCCACGCTATGCCTGCAAAGCAGCTCGCTGTGACGCAGTGAGGGCGATGAAAGCCAGGAGACCCCGCTCCCGGGATCTACCCAGCTTGCAACGCCTCACAAGATTCAACACAATCTTGTGAGATGTTGCAAATCTGCGTATTAGAACAAGACCGTAAGTCTCATTCTAATCTGCAGATTCCCAAGGTACCTGTGGCTTTGAGGTCCAACACCTTCACCTCGGAGACCTTGGGCGAGCGTCATTAAACACTGGTCTCCTGAAACGGAAACCAGACTGTTATGGGCCAGGGATTAGAGAACCCCAAAATGCCCCACGGGCAGGTGTGGTACAACAAAAAATGGAAAAGTATTTTTTAAAGCAAAACAATGTTTATTCTATGAACTCAAGTTAACCTTTTTAAAACATACAGCGAACAATTTAGCAACCATTAATTAAAATACACCCCCCCCCCCCCCCAAAGAATGCAACACTAAGAAAATCTTGAATAAATTCCCAAACAACATCCAGAAGACAAAAATCTTTTAACAGAAGCACATTAGGTTTACATTCACTACTGAGAACATTTATAATTCTGAATTCACCAAATGATCAAGTGATAGTCTTTTCATGGCAGAAAGAACAACAGTACACCTGCTTAGTCTGGCTTCAGCTCCAACACTGAAACAAAACCAAAATAAACACCCAAGACACACCCAAGCTTTTCTCAAATTGAAACTAAAAGCTGACAGACAGCCCAGCTCCACCCACACTCTGACATCACTGCAGTAATAAACACCCATTTCTTAAAGGTACTCTCACATGACAAGACAGAACGGCACTTGTTCAGGTCTCCCAGGGGATCGGGCAAGGTGTGCCCTGACACTTGCCACCTGGGCATCCTGGCACAGCCAGCTTGGCACTGCCAAGGTGCCCTGATGGCACTACCAGCTGGCAAGGGCACTGCCAGGATGCCAGGCTGACATTTATTGCACATGTGTGGTCAGGATGGGCTGCCCTGTGTGGGTGTTGGGGGAGGGTGCCGGGGACCCTCCCATACTGCTTTGAGGCTGATGCAGAGGTCGAGGTTCGCTTCAGGGGCCTCGGATGTTGGGTCATGATTGACAAATGGTGTCCTGATCTCTCGCTACACAGAGGTGTTCCGGTGAGCGGAGCTCCTCTGTAAAAAACGGGGCTGTATGTGGCCTTGGCCGCGCATTCTCCGTGGCTTAGCGTGCTCTCTATGGGACTTTGTTCCCATTTAGTTGAAAGTATTCTGAGCAACATAACGGAGACACTCACCACCTTGGCAGTTTCTGACTGGATCTATTTTTCTGCCAATGACAGTTTTTCACACATATCAGCGAACGTGGGGCTGTGACCTTCACACGGATGGGAGCACCAACGCATTCACTGTGTTTGGCTGGGATGGGCAAGATTTCCTCTTCTTCGACAAAGAGAAGATGCTATGGCAAACGGCATTGCCATTAGCAAATAGCGCCAAAAAGCAGTGTGACGGGTTCAAGTCTGACAACCAATACTGGAAGAGTTACCTGGAGCAGGAGTGTATCAGTAATCTGAAGAAATATCTGAAGACTGGCGAGAGGGCATTGAGTGTCGGTAAGTGAACGAGGGGAAAGAGACAGAGTGTCAGGGAGTGAGGGAGGAGGGACTGAGAGTCGGGGAGTGAGAGGGGGTGACTGAGTGTCGGAGAGTGAGGGGGAACTGAGTGCCAAGGAGTGAGGGGGGACTAAGTGTCGGGGAGTGAGGGGGGGACTGAGTGTCGGGGAGTGAGGGGGGGACTGAGTGTCGGGGAGTGAGAGGGGGGGACTGTCGGGGAGTGAGGGGGGACTGAGTGTCGGGGAGTGAGAGGGGGGGACTGTCGGGGAGTGAGAGGGGACTGAGTGTCGGAGAGTGAGGGGGGGACTGAGAGTCGGGGAGTGAGAGGGGAGGACTGTCGGGGAGTGAGAGGGGTGGACTGTCGGGGAGTGAGAGGGGGGGACTGTCGGGGAGTGAGAGGGGGGGACAGTCGGGGAGTGAGGGGGGACTGTCGGGGAGTGAGGGGGGGACTGTCGGGGGGGACAGTCGGGGAGTGAGGGGGGACTGTCGGGGAGTGAGGGGGGACTGTCGGGGAGTGAGGGGGGGGGAGTGAGGGGGGGGACTGAGTGTCGGAGAGTGAGAGGGGGGACTGAGTGTCGGGGAGGGGGGGGACTGAGTGTCGGGGAGTGAGGGGAGGGACTGAGTGTCGGGGAGTGAGGGGGGACTGAGTGTCGGGGAGTGAGGGGGGGACTGAGTGTCGGGGAGTGAGGGGAGGGACTGAGTGTC